>NC_068545.1:12641199-12846199 GCF_026212275.2 Microplitis demolitor
CAGAGCTCAGCGCAAACTAAGGTCAGCTGGAAAATGTGCTGAACTTGAACTATACAAGGCAGCTAAAATATCTCTTAACAAAGCGATCAAAGACAGCAAAAAAGAATGCTGGAAAAAACTCTGCAACGACCTGGATAATAATCCATGGGGTCGTGGCTACCAAATAGTGGTTAAGAAACTTGGCTTGCAGGCGCCTGTAGGACTGAAAGATCACAGGGCGATGACGGAAATTCTCAAAGAGTTGTTCCCACAACACCAGCAACGTACACTCTCCAACTATGTTGTAGAAACGGAAATTCCAGTGTTCACTAGACAGGAGCTTATAGAAGCCACCAGCTCTATGGCGAATAATAAGGCGCCAGGGCCGGATAAAATCCCTGTCCCTGTGATTAAGCTCATAGCCAAAGAACAGCCGAACATATTGCTAAATTTGTACAATTCATGCCTTAAGGCTGGCGTTTTCTGCAGACCTTGGAAGATACAAAAGCTTGTGCTTTTAGATAAAGGTAAGCCCCCACCAAAGACTCCATCATCCTACAGACCCCTCTGTATGTTGGACGTCTTGGGAAAAGTCCTGGAAAAGCTTATCAGATCGCGTCTTCGCGAAGCCATCGAGCGCAAAGGAGGCCTATCAAAGAACCAACATGGGTTTATTAAAGGCCACTCTACAATAGATGCTATCATGGAAACACTCGAGAAAAAACCAGAAAACTGGGATCAGAACGCCAGAGCGCGTAAAGTACGTATACTTCTGACTTTTGATGTCAAAAATGCGTTTAACTCGCTCCGTTGGATAGACATACTTCATGCATTGGAACTAATATTCGATGTACCTAAGTACATAGTACGATTGTTTAGCGACTATCTCGATAAGCGTTTCCTACTGTATGAGACAATCGAAGGCCAAAGCAGTATGGAAGTCACTGCAGGGGCAGCCCAAGGCTCAGTAGCTGGACCTGACCTTTGGAACGACGTGTATGACGATCTGCTAGGTATAGACACGCCTGAGGAAACATTCCTAGTTGGTTACGCAGATGATGTTGCAGCTGTTGTCTTCGCTCGTAGCGTCGAGCAAGCTCAGAGAAGGATAGCGGTCATTATCGACAAAGTAAGAGGATGGCTTACTGACCACGGCCTACAACTGGCAGCCCAGAAAACCGAAGTTGTGGTTATCACGAGACAGAAATGGTTCCCTACGCCCTTTACAATATGCATGGATGATACCACCATAACAGCGTCTAAGTCGGTTCGATATCTCGGAGTAACTGTCGACGACAAACTTACATTCACGCCACACCTAAAAGCTGCGGCAGAGAAAGGTCTTAAGACCTACGCAAATCTCTCTCGTCTACTTCCTAACATCGGTGGCCCGAGTTACCAGAAACGGATACTGCTGGTCAGTGTTATTCAATCAACACTCTTATATGGAGCCGAAGTGTGGGCAGACGCCCTGAAGATAGAATCAAACCGACACATACTTGCATCGGTACAACGACGTGGTGCTCTAAGAGTGACAAGCGCATATCGTACGGTTTCGGAGGCGGCAGTACTGGTCCTGGCAGGTACGCCACCGATTGATCTGCTTGCACAAGAGCGCAAAAGGCTATTTGCGCTTCGTAAGGCAAATGCTCTAAGCAACGAAACAAAGGTCGTCGAAAAGAACAAAACCTTAAAAAGCTGGGAAAAGCAATGGAAAACCAGCCTCAAAGGAAGGTGGACTGTTGAGCTAATACCAGACTTGGTCTCATGGATAAGAAGAAAGCACGGGGACATGAACTATTTCCTGACGCAGTTCTTTACTGGTCACGGGGTGTTCATGTTTTATCTGCACAAGATGAAACGATGGCATTCTCCTAAATGTTTATACTGTGAAGATATGATAGACAACGCGCAGCATACGTTCTTCGACTGCAGGAGATGGAATGAATACAGAGAACAAATTGATAGAAAACTTGGTGTCAGGATCACGCCAGAGAACATAGTTAAATTAATGTTGGTGTCAAAACCAAAATGGGCTGCTGTAGCAGCATACGTCGAAACAGTTCTACGGACAAAAAGATCCGAATTTTCAGAATTTGAAAAAGCAACATGCCAATAATGAAAACATGAGAACGAGTGAACACAGCAACCTGAACCCCTAAACTCATTGAGAATGGGGGACGTAGGGCTTGCTAATAAATAGTGTCAGTGCCGTGTGCAAATAAACAGACCCATGCTGAAGTAATACTACAGTGGTTCCAGCATGGGATCCTGGTTTCAAAGGGATCACTTGAGGATGCTGCGACCTCTACACCCTGAAAAAAAAAAAAAAAAAAAAAAAAAAAAAAAAAAAAAACATACATACATACATACATATACATACATACATACATACATACATACATACATACATACATACATACATACATACATATACATACATACATACATACATACATACATACATGCACTGGGACATCATCGTGAAATTAGACAAGATAGCTTCCTAGAATCTCAAAAGGCCTAGATCTCTTAAAAATTTGATTTTCGAAAATCGGACTGAAACCAATAACTTCCGGAATTTTTGAAAATTTGCAATTTTCTCAGCGGGACGTTGATAAACTGTAAAAATAAGTGTTTCAAATTAAAACCTGGAACCTAGGTGTCAATGTAGGGAATTTTAACATTTCGAACTGTAAAGTGAGTGATTGAACAAAAGGATTCTGTTGTAGGTGTGTTTTATTCAATAACTAAAAATTATCAAAAAATTACAGATGATAAATTAGTTGCTTCAATAACAATATGAACACTTGATAACTGTGAGAAAGAATAGATATAGTAAATGCGAGTATACGCAATGGCGAATGCAACAATACGAAGCTCACGTATAAAAGCTCGACACGTGGTTAATAGTGGATCATAACGTGTCAATTACATTGTAAGTAATTAGACGCGAGCAACAAATCAATATAGACTCAATAATCACACAATAATATGTAACAGGGTAATTTTCAACCTTGCTAAATTTGGCCCCTTTGTTAATTGATCTTAATAAGGGCGTCACTGGAAGATAAGACTCGGCCTTCCAAAACCGGAGATGTTAATTTTAGAAAATTCAGGGTAGTTGAATTTTATAAGAGTGAGAAAGGATGAGGAATTAAATTTATTACACAATATTTTAATTAATATAATTAACAATTTTATTTATCACAAAACAATTTTACCCACCGGGTTTTACTTCACTTATAATTATTTTATTAACTAACGGAGTCCACCGGACTAAGTCCCTTGGACTTATTAAGATAAATTTGGCCACCGGCCTGATCCCCTGAATCTTAATAAAATTAGTCCCCTAGAATTTATTTAGAATGGCCATTGGCCTGATCCCCTGGATCTATATTAAAACCGAATCGGCAACTTGCCAGATCCCCTGGATCTTATTATTTCAAAATATAACTCATACACACACAATTTAAGTTTTCTTCAAAAATTTCTCCCTAAAAATTAAATTTAGTTATTTTTAAATTTTCTCTTTTGTATAACCATTTACTTTAACTCACAAAAATTTTCCAGTAAAAATTTTTTATCAAGTGATAGATTTTCTGACTCGAGAAACTGACGCTATCCCTCTCTACTTCGCGCATCTCAGTCCATCTCTCTCTATTTCGTATCTTTCTTTCTTTGCATTCAATTTTAATTTCTTTTAACAATTTACGGACATCAACTTATTACTCAATTTTAATAAATTAAAATCTCAATCTTTATCCCGATTTTCAGTCTTGTAAATTTTATATTATTAAATACCGATTACTTTATTATATAACAATGATTTAATAACTATTATAATTTCTGGCCTCCTGCCGAGAAATTTTCCTCCTTAATTTACAATTAATGATTAATAAATTCGGGCCTCGCTGCCGAGAATTAATTGACCAAGCACGTGGTCAATTTTAACTTAATTGCTTTACAATAAATTCTGGCTTCCCCCACCGAGAATTTATTCTATTGGAGACGATGGTTTTATACTCGATATTAAATAGTTCATTAATTCTGGCTTACCTGCCGAGAATTGATTTACGCACAGCACTACGATATTGACACTCAACTTTGCACTTGTTCATCGGATGATACCATTGGCGTCTATCTAGCTTCCCTTGATCTTTCCTCGGTTTCCGGTCTTCCGGATAAGGCTCACGGCAGATGGACGTCCGTTAGGCTTATCGGCTCGACCGACTCTCCCCGATTTTGCTGCTGTCCTGTGGTTACATATTTTCAGCTCGGCCATTTTCGGCAACTTCCGGAAAATGGCCTCCCCACTTAATTAATTTTGGGGCAGCAGTGCGAGCTTCTTCAAGATAATTTGGAATGCTTGCTCGAACATCATCATATGAAAGATTCATCAGTAATTAAAGTATAGTTTTTTATATTTTTTCTTTTCCAATTTTTTCATTTCACTTTTTCCAAATTTTTAACTTCTAACATTATTTGTACGGTCTAAAGTAGAATATGATGCATCAACTTTACTGATGAGCCCAGCAAGTATATTCGGGGCGAAACCGTTCATTGAATAGTAAATTCATTCAGTAGTAAATTCAGGATTTTGATTTTATTCGATAAATGTATAATATTACATTGCGTACTAATATCTTTGGTCCACATGTGATTATTAATGCGATGAATATAATCTAACAAATGATCTAATATAATCTAATATAATCTAATGATGATGATGATGATGATGATGATGATGATGATGATGATGATGATGATGATGATGATGATGATGATGATGATGATGATGATGATGATGATGATGATGATGATGATGATGATGATGATGATGATGATGATGATGATGATGATGATGATGATGATGATGATGATGATGATGATGATGATGATGATGATGATGATGATGATGATGATGATGATGATGATGATGATGATGATGATGATGATGATGATGATGATGATGATGATGATGATGATGATGATGATGATGATGATGATGATGATGATGATGATGATGATGATGATGATGATGATGATGATGATGATGATGATGATGATGATGATGATGATGATGATGATGATGATGATGATGATGATGATGATGATGATGATGATGATGATGATGATGATGATGATGATGATGATGATGATGATGATGATGATGATGATGATGATGATGATGATGATGATGATGATGATGATGATGATGATGATGATGATGATGATGATGATGATGATGATGATGATGATGATGATGATGATGATGATGATGATGATGATGATGATGATGATGATGATGATGATGATGATGATGATGATGATGATGATGATGATGATGATGATGATGATGATGATGATGATGATGATGATGATGATGATGATGATGATGATGATGATGATGATGATGATGATGATGATGATGATGATGATGATGATGATGATGATGATGATGATGATGATGATGATGATGATGATGATGATGATGATGATGATGATGATGATGATGATGATGATGATGATGATGATGATGATGATGATGATGATGATGATGATGATGATGATGATGATGATGATGATGATGATGATGATGATGATGATGATGATGATGATGATGATGATGATGATGATGATGATGATGATGATGATGATGATGATGATGATGATGATGATGATGATGATGATGATGATGATGATGATGATGATGATGATGATGATGATGATGATGATGATGATGATGATGATGATGATGATGATGATGATGATGATGATGATGATGATGATGATGATGATGATGATGATGATGATGATGATGATGATGATGATGATGATGATGATGATGATGATGATGATGATGATGATGATGATGATGATGATGATGATGATGATGATGATGATGATGATGATGATGATGATGATGATGATGATGATGATGATGATGATGATGATGATGATGATGATGATGATGATGATGATGATGATGATGATGATGATGATGATGATGATGATGATGATGATGATGATGATGATGATGATGATGATGATGATGATGATGATGATGATGATGATGATGATGATGATGATGATGATGATGATGATGATGATGATGATGATGATGATGATGATGATGATGATGATGATGATGATGATGATGATGATGATGATGATGATGATGATGATGATGATGATGATGATGATGATGATGATGATGATGATGATGATGATGATGATGATGATGATGATGATGATGATGATGATGATGATGATGATGATGATGATGATGATGATGATGATGATGATGATGATGATGATGATGATGATGATGATGATGATGATGATGATGATGATGATGATGATGATGATGATGATGATGATGATGATGATGATGATGATGATGATGATGATGATGATGATGATGATGATGATGATGATGATGATGATGATGATGATGATGATGATGATGATGATGATGATGATGATGATGATGATGATGATGATGATGATGATGATGATGATGATGATGATGATGATGATGATGATGATGATGATGATGATGATGATGATGATGATGATGATGATGATGATGATGATGATGATGATGATGATGATGATGATGATGATGATGATGATGATGATGATGATGATGATGATGATGATGATGATGATGATGATGATGATGATGATGATGATGATGATGATGATGATGATGATGATGATGATGATGATGATGATGATGATGATGATGATGATGATGATGATGATGATGATGATGATGATGATGATGATGATGATGATGATGATGATGATGATGATGATGATGATGATGATGATGATGATGATGATGATGATGATGATGATGATGATGATGATGATGATGATGATGATGATGAGATGATGATGATGATGATGATGATGATGATGATGATGATGATGATGATGATGATGATGATGATGAGATGATGATGATGATGATGATGATGATGATGATGATGATGATGATGATGATGATGATGATGATGATGATGATGATGATGATGATGATGATGATGATGATGATGATGATGATGATGATGATGATGATGATGATGATGATGAGGATGATGATGATGATGATGATGATGATGATGATGATGATGATGATGATGATGATGATGATGATGATGATGATGATGATGATGATGATGATGATGATGATGATGATGATGATGATGATGATGATGATGATGATGATGATGATGATGATGATGATGATGATGATGATGATGATGATGATGATGATGATGATGATGATGAGATGATGATGATGATGATGATGATGATGATGATGATGATGATGATGATGATGATGATGATGATGATGATGATGATGATGATGATGATGATGATGATGATGATGATGATGATGATGATGATGATGATGATGATGATGATGATGATGATGATGATGATGATGATGATGATGATGATGATGATGATGATGATGATGATGATGATGATGATGATGATGATGATGATGATGATGATGATGATGATGATGATGATGATGATGATGATGATGATGATGATGATGATGATGATGATGATGATGATGATGATGATGATGATGATGATGATGATGATGATGATGATGATGATGATGATGATGATGATGATGATGATGATGATGATGAATAATAATAATAATAATAATAATAATAATAATAATAATAATAATAATAATAATAATAATAATAATAATAATAATAATAATAATAATAATAATAATAATAATAATAATAATAATAATAATAATAATAATAATAATAATAATAATAATAATAATAATAATAATAATAATAATAATAATAATAATAATAATTAATAATAATAATAATAATAATAATAATAATAATAATAATAATAATAATAATAATAATAATAATAATAATAATAATAATAATAATAATAATAATAATAATAATAATAATAATAATAATAATAATAATAATAATAATAATAATAATAATAATAATAATAATAATAATAATAATAATAATAATAATAATAATAATAATAATAATAATAATAATAATAATAATAATAATAATAATAATAATAATAATAATAATAATAATAATAATAATAATAATAATAATAATAATAATAATAATAATAATAATAATAATAATAATAATAATAATAATAATAATAATAATAATAATAATAATAATAATAATAATAATAATAATAATAATAATAATAATAATAATAATAATAATAATAATAATAATAATAATAATAATAATAATAATAATAATAATAATAATAATAATAATAATAATAATAATAATAATAATAATAATAATAATAATAATAATAATAATAATAATAATAATAATAATAATAATAATAATAATAATAATAATAATAATAATAATAATAATAATAATAATAATAATAATAATAATAATAATAATAATAATAATAATAAATAATAATAATAATAATAATAATAATAATAATAATAATAATAATAATAATAATAATAATAATAATAATAATAATAATAATAATAATAATAATAATAATAATAATAATAATAATAATAATAATAATAATAATAATAATAATAATAATAATAATAATAATAATAATAATAATAATAATAATAATAATAATAATAATAATAATAATAATAATAATAATAATAATAATAATAATAATAATAATAATAATAATAATAATAATAATAATAATAATAATAATAATAATAATAATAATAATAATAATAATAATAATAATAATAATAATAATAATAATAATAATAATAATAATAATAATAATAATAATAATAATAATAATAATAATAATAATAATAATAATATTAATAATAATAATAATAATAATAATAATAATAATAATAATAATAATAATAATAATAATAATAATAATAATAATAATAATAATAATAATAATAATAATAATAATAATAATAATAATAATAATAATAATAATAATAATAATAATAATAATAATAATAATAATAATAATAATAATAATAATAATAATAATAATAATAATAATAATAATAATAATAATAATAATAATAATAATAATAATAATAATAATAATAATAATAATAATAATAATAATAATAATAATAATAATAATAATAATAATAATAATAATAATAATAATAATAATAATAATAATAATAATAATAATAATAATAATAATAATAATAATAATAATAATAATAATAATAATAATAATAATAATAATAATAATAATAATAATAATAATAATAATAATAATAATAATAATAATAATAATAATAATAATAATAATAATAATAATAATAATAATAATAATAATAATAATAATAATAATAATAATAATAATAATAATAATAATAATAATAATAATAATAATAATAATAATAATAATAATAATAATAATAATAATAATAATAATAATAATAATAATAATAATAATAATAATAATAATAATAATAATAATAATAATAATAATAATAATAATAATAATAATAATAATAATAATAATAATAATAATAATAATAATAATAATAATAATAATAATAATAATAATAATAATAATAATAATAATAATAATAATAATAATAATAATAATAATAATAATAATAATAATAATAATAATAATAATAATAATAATAATAATAATAATAATAATAATAATAATAATAATAATAATAATAATAATAATAATAATAATAATAATAATAATAATAATAATAATAATAATAATAATAATAATAATAATAATAATAATAATAATAATAATAATAATAATAATAATAATAATAATAATAATAATAATAATAATAATAATAATAATAATAATAATAATAATAATAATAATAATAATAATAATAATAATAATAATAATAATAATAATAATAATAATAATAATAATAATAATAATAATAATAATAATAATAATAATAATAATAATAATAATAATAATAATAATAATAATAATAATAATAATAATAATAATAATAATAATAATAATAATAATAATAATAATAATAATAATAATAATAATAATAATAATAATAATAATAATAATAATAATAATAATAATAATAATAATAATAATAATAATAATAATAATAATAATAATAATAATAATAATAATAATAATAATAATAATAATAATAATAATAATAATAATAGGATCATAATTACAAATTACATTATTATTTCTGCGACGTTTCGGTCGTTTAGTAGACCTTCCTCAGGCATCTGAAAATTACACATGTAAACAGCCTACAAAATAACATAGCTCTTGATATAGTCATTATTAATTCATTGTGATCAGATAGAAAATATTTTTCATGTTATTGTAGTCGGTAATTATTTATGCACACGACCAAATATGCTAAAATAAATTTATTGGATGTTAAAACTATGTACATATCTATTTACACTCATAATTATCAATCTTTTGTAGATTTATCAATAAATCAATTAAAATACATTACCTATAATTTATAAAATGCTTATTCAATCACAGATATAAATCTATATATATATACATATATATATACATATATATATATATATATATATATATATATATATATACATATGTATATATACTAAATTTGAACAGAGCTAATATATGGAGTTTTGATCCTTTTTTAGGCTAGATCAGACATGATCAGGCATGAATAGGCATGATCAGATATGAACAGATATGAGTGTATTTAACGCTTCAGATATTATCAGACATGATCAGACATGAACAGGCATTGACAGGTATGATCAGATCTGAGTGTATTTAACACTTTTTACATGAACAGACATGGACAGCTCTGATTATTATTTCCCGGAATGTCATCGACGGTAACACACTAGTACGTCCCCTAATAGCCACTTTAGCTTAAAATTGAGGATAATTTGATGTTGAAATTACCTGAAATCTACTGTCTGAATTTGCAGACAATTTCACAGCAAAATTTGAAAATAAAAATTTACGGTTAATTTATTTTCAATTTAAAGGTACACTTTGACGAAAAAAAAAAAAAAAAAAAAAAAAAAAAAAACAGTCGGTAATTTGCATTCTTACCATGTCAGAAGGTAAGCAAATTCATACTCAAAATTGTCTACAATTTGAGGGTAAAAATATACTTAACAATTTGTCGAGTTAAATTAACGATAAAGTAACATAAAATTTGCGTGAAAATTAAAGACAACTTTTTTCTAGTCAACTTTTGAAGTAAATTTGCATTCTCATTCGGGCAAAAAATTTACTTTAAACTCAATAGCATACAAATTGTCGTAATAAATGGAAAAGTCCGAACTTAAAGAATATTTAACGACAAATTTAACGAAACTTTTATACAGTAAACTTTTGCTCAAGGAAACTGTGCTATCAGGGTAGTGCGTTGTGCTGTGGTCAGTAGTGATGTAAAGCTGATCAGCATGTCATTTTTTGAACGTCACGTCATGGTCACAAAACCGTCAGCGGACCGTCTTGTGGCCAAAACTCAAAATGAAGGTCATTCCGCATCACTCATAGTCAGTGAATTGTTACTATAGGACCAGTGGTTCAGATTTACTAAATTCCCTCAATTCTGAGCAGGTTCTGAGGTAAGATTAGTCAGAGATGATTTAGATTATTATACATTACTAAGAAACATCTATTCTGTTTGTGCACCTTAAATTTGGCATGCAAGTCGGTTTCTATATATATATTAATGGGTCATTCCATGAAAAATCGACCAATGGTTGGAATCGACCACTTTTGATTTGGACGAATTTTCGTCAGAAGCTTTCTATTACCGTATAACGCAATTCTGCCGAAGGAAAAAAATTGGAAAATTTTACTTTAAAAGTTATGCAAAATTCGAAATTTTGCGATTTTTCCAGTTTTTCAACTTTATTCTTTCAATATCTCGAAAACTATAATAGTTACAATATCGATCCAAAGCTTTTTTAGAAAGGGATACTTGAGGCTATAAAAGAAAAATATTCCAAAAAAAAATTTTGTATAATGACAAATTTGTCAAATTTTAAATTCTTGAAATTCGTTAAAAGTGACGATCGACATTAAATTTTTGGCTCATTTTTTTTCATAGGCACCTTGTACTAATTTTAAAAAAACCTAAAATTTTCAGAATTGTGTTTTTTGTTTTTGCAAAAATAAGAATTTTTGAATTTAAAAGAAAAAAAATTTTTTTTTTCTTGATTTTGTTGTTAAGTAAAGTTAACCAATCACGTAATTGAGTAAATTTCAGCAGTAAAAATTTCACTTACTGTCATAATGATGTGAAAAAGACCATCATTGACGGTTATATTCTTATTTCTTTGATATCTATCACTTGTATTTTGTGATTATTACAAAATATGAATTTTTGAACTTTATTAAATAACTTTTTCATCTTCCCGCTAAGAAAATCGACGATTCTCAAAAATTTTTGGAAGTTATTGTTTTCACCCCGATTTTCGAAAATCTTGTTTTAGTCAGATGTCGACGTTTTGAGGTCCTAGGAAGCCATTCTGGCTATTTTTAGAATGATGTCCGAGCGTGTGTGTGTGTGTGTGTGTGTGTGTGTGTGTGTTTGTGTGTGTGTGTGTGTAAATTCTTTCTAACTTTTGAACTAATTAATCGATTTCGATAATTGAGGTAGCAATCAAAAGATCTTGTCGGCCATTAACTTTCCTGACAGTTTCAGATCATTTGATCAAGTAGACTCGAAAATATTTGCGAATTGCAAGAAAAAAATTTTTTTTTTCCAGTTTTTTAGTGATTTCTCAGAAGTGACTTGAACGATCGACTTCAAAATCTAATCAGCTCTAGAATTTGATGCAACGCATCGATTGCCACCTTAGCCATCTTAATTGGTTAATTTCTTCGAGAGATATCATCGGCGAAACAAATGGTAAAAAACAGTTATTTGCGAATATCTTTGAAATTGCTTAATCAAACAATTCCAAAATCTGATCAGCTCTTGAACCCAATAAAATACGTCGATTGTTGCCTTAACCATTAAAATCGGTTAATTAGTTCAAAAGATATCGGTGTTAAATAATTAAAAAAATAACATTTTATGTTATTTTCTCCGGATAAAACATAAAATAATGTACTCAAATGTGTCTATGTGTAAAATCATACCAACTCTTCCTCTTTATGATTTTTTTGATCATCATATAACGTCGTCTAACTTGTTTCTTAATTTGAATCTCCACCGTCCATATTATCAACAAAAAATTGAAAAAAATCGCAATTTTTGTCGAATATTTCATAATTTATTGTTTCTGACATAAGTCAAAACTTATCTAAATCTTGATTTTGATCCCTGACGTTGATTTTTGCCATAATACACTGATTTTCTCGAAAACAACCGGGAATAAAATTTTAAAAACCGCTTCTTTATTAATGAATTTCGATTCTTAAATTTTCAAACTTCAGCATAAAACGTAACTTACGTTACGTAAAACGTTAGAGTTTGAAAAGATCAGAAAAAACAACCGCATGTAATAGCATTGTCGAGCTCGAAGCGCTCGAAAATATATCCACACTAATGTTTTCGAGCTCCTTGAGCTCAAAAACAGCGGAAAGTATTGGGGCTGGCCCGCAGGGCCAATCGACGCCCAGGATTTTTTTTTTAATTTTTAGTTACGTCAAATTGAGAAACAAACAAATTTTGTAAATTTCAGCAGTAAGAATTTAGCTTATTAATATAATAATGTAGAAGAAGACCATTACTGACAATTATTTTCTAATTTATTTGATATCGATCAAATATAATTATTATATCTCATATAATAATATGAAAAAAGACCATTAGTGACGGTTATATCCTTATTTGCTGATATGTATCAAATAAATAAGAATATAACCGTCAATGATGGTGTTTTTCACAGTATTATGACAGTAAGTGAAATTTTGACTGCTGAAATTTATTCAATCACGTGGTTGCTTGACATAACATAACAAAAAAATCCAGAAAAAAAAAAATTTTTTTTTTTTTAAATTCAAAAATTCATGTTCTTGCAAAAACGAAAAACACAGTTCTAAAAATTTCAGAGTCTTTTAAAATAAGTACAAGGTGTCATACAAAAAAAATTGAGCCAAAAATTTTATGTCGATCGTCATTTTTGACAAATTTCAAGAATTAAAAATTTGACAAATTTGTTATTTTTCAAAATTTTCTTTCGTAATATTTTTCTTTTCGTAGCCTCAAGTATCTCTTCCTAAAACAGCTTTAGATCGATATTGTAACTATTATAGTTTTCGAAATATTGAAAGAATAAAGTTGAAAAATTGGAAATATCGCGAAATTTTGAATTTTGCATAACTTTTGAAGAAAAATTTTCAGATTTTTTTCCTTTGGCAGAATTGCGTTGTATGGAAATAGGAAAATTCTGACCAAAATTCATCCAAATCGAAAGGGGTTGATTCCAACCATTGGTCGATTTCACATGGAATGACCCATATATATATTTTCAAACTTTAAAAAAAACTTTTACACATTCAAATTCTACATTATAGTTTATTTTTTTATCTAAATCTTAAATTAGATAATTTCCGAACGCTTTTCAAAAATTTATTGTTTTACTAGAGCTAGGTTTAAAAAAAAATAAATGCAATACTTATATTAAAAAAAAAATTTGAAATTTTTTACAACAGCTAAAACTACAGCATAAACGAATGCATTTTAATTAATATTAAGTTTGAATTTGTCGCGAATGCACGTTTGCGTTTTCCATATATGTCTCTTGACACCTTATAATCCTGTGTTCAGTTAACAAAAAACGTATTTATTACAAGCCCTAAAATTGCTTTGATTTGTACTCCAATAGTCATCAGATAAGTCGCTAAAACATTTTGTCGTCAAATCTTATTTTTCGTCGCTAAGACTTGAACGAAAGTCGTCACTTCTAGCGACAAAGTCACTAAATTGGCAACACTGATTAGTCTGTCTCAGTAATGCTTTCATCCATTAGATCAATATGTAGAATATCATTGCAATTTTTTTTTTTCGTGATCTTATATTTTTTTCAAAAAATTAATAGTGACTGTAGAATTTTATGAAATTTTGTTTAATTTTGTAAAATCTCGAAAATTTTCATAAAATTTTATCAGACCATTTTTAGCATAAAAGTTTATGAAATTTGATTTGTGAAATTTCATGTAATTTTATAAAATTTTATAAGATTTTGTGAAAATGTTTTTTCCCGTAGAGATTCTCTAAGGACTCTTAAAAATTTTGAGAATGTTGATAAGAAAAATAAGTATAAAGAAAAAATTTTTTCCACTGAAAATGAAAATAGAAATAGAATAAATACCTCTCTGAAAAAAATTGAGGATTTTCGGAAAATTCCAAAGTTTAAGATAATGGAAAGAAAAACAAAAATAAAAAATGACAATTATCAAGAAATTTCAGTTTTTCTTCAGACATAAAAAAAATAACATTAAAGATAGGTTTGATTAATTTTCTTGAATTTTTAGGTAGATTTATTAAAGTCTAACTTTTGTATTTATCCTCAAAGTTGATTTTTCAAGGTATTTTAGGATAAACTTTCATGATTAGTTGAGTAAGGATCAAAAATACCATTCGTTGAAAAATTTATATATCTATGTATATATATGGGATAGAACCGACTTTTGAGGACACGTTTGCGTCTACAATTCTTATCTGATCTTGATGAAATTTTCCACACTTGTTCTATGTGTGATTACTACGGTTAAATTTGAAGATGGGCTAAACCGGTCGATTAGTTTAGAAGTTATGGCTGTTTGAAATTTTAGCGGTTTCTCGAAAAAATCAGTTTTTAATCACTTTTAAGTTCATATAACTTCAAAACTAAAACTCATAGATAATTTCTGTAAAAAGTATTTTAAAGCTTGACTAATAAGCTTTAATTTATGACCTCAAAATTTATACTTTTACCATTTCTTCTAATATTTTGATAGCCTTGAAAATTTTAATGGAATCAAAAAATGTTGAAAATATTGTTTTCATTGCACATAACTTATGCTTGTTCCATTATAATCCAGTTTCACCAGTTGTATTTTATTGTGCGCAAAAAAAACTGTAAATTTTACTGCTATTTTATATTTTAAAAGTATTCCTTTTATTTTTTACGATGTATCAAATTTACCTCTAATCCCGATGATTATCACTGGTCTTGTAATTACGATAGTGCCCACAGTTCTTATTGGATCTCAATCGAATTTTTTACACTTATTCTATAGGCGATTACCTTGATCAAGTTCAAAGATGGGCTGAATTGTTCGAATAGTTTTGAAATTATGGATGTTTGAAATTTTCATAATTTTTCGTAAAAAAAAGTTTTCATCCGCTTTCAAGTTCATATAACATTAAACCTAAAACTAATAGACAATTTCAGTAAAGTATCTTAAAGCTTGTTTAGTGAGCTTTAATTTTTGACCTTGAGCTTTATGTTTTGACCATTTTTTCCAATAATTTGATAGCCTTAAAAGTTCTAATGGAAATAAAAAATGTTGAAAATATGGTGTTCATTCATCATAACTAATGCATTTTCTATTATAATACAATTTTGTCAGTTGCATTTTATTGCGAACAAAATAACCTGTAAATTTCACAGTTATTTTATGATTTAAAAGTATTTCTTATATTATTTATGATGTTTCAATCGTACCGGTATGTCCTAGAATTATATCTGGTATTGCCATCGTAATAGCAGTTACAATTATAATCTCATACTAATTAAATTTTCTATTCATTGTTTACGTGAAGGTTAGTTTAGTAAAATACCTACATAATGTTTTGTTAAATCAACTATGTGAAGTTCTCAATCGAAAATAGTCGTTGTCTTTTTTTACCCTCACTTTTAGAAAGCGAACCTAATTCCATGTCATGACTATACACTAAAATGTATCACAAGATATGTATGTATGGAACTTTTTATGTAGAGAAATTGGAAAATCTACCTTCCATTTCGGCTGCAGAATGGCCGTTTTTTCTTAACGTACATTAAAAAAAAAAAATTTTTGAGAGAAAAAAAACGTCCCAATAAGTTGAATTCTGAAAAATTTATAGCTGTTCGGATAAAAAAGTCATTTTTTTTTAGTTTATTACTTTTATTTGGTTGGTTCAAAAAATTTGAAAGAAAATTCCGAAAAATGTCTTTTAAAGGGTGAAAATGGGTAAAAAAATTTCAGCCAAATCAAAACGGGTCAGGGTCAAAAGTGGTCGATTTGGCGTGGATTGCCCCATATATATTCTGGTGACATAAATATATTATTTTGAATAATAGGCAACTAACCATACACTATCACCGAATATATTATTAATTTTATATGATATATGCTCAAAATAAACGCCATTAAATGCCTAACCTCGGCCTTATACACTTCTTCATTAAACACTCATCACTTCTAATTGGTCAAAGGCAGTGTTTAAACTTTCTTAAAGCATTTGTGCATCCCTTCTACCGCAACATTCTACGAAAATAGGCGTGGTGTATCCCTACTTTATAATCCAAGTTATCAAAATGTTCAAGATAGGTTACCGAGGTGAACTCACCTTTACCTAAAGCTGCATCACTAGCAAAAAAAAGTTCTTTAGATCATACATGGGCATTAAATTGATCGGCTGAAGATTGTGGATCGTCATTACACGATAAATTTGTGTCACCTTAAATTTATAACCTGAACTTTAATTTTATTGCAAAGATATTGAAAGTAAAAAATAAATACCACATTTTAATAAAATGGAATCAAAGGAATATATTAATTAACCTAGAATTTTAAGACTTGCTAGTTTTATATTTAGAAAAAAAGTTGCTTAAGTTTTTATATCACATAATACATGTATTATGCGTATACATGCATTTGTATTGGGTTAGTTATCGTGTTTATTTATTAATAAAACAATAAAAGAAAAGTATTATCTTAATTTCTATTAAACAAATAAGTATTCAATTTCATTCTTAATAATTAAATAAATAAACACTTATGTAATTTTTATAAATAAATAAATTGAAGCAAAAAAAACACTGATTTCAATGAAGACAATTATTAAAATAATTGCGACCGCATGACGCCGACCTCGAGCATTAAACGGGGATTCAATTTTGAGGATTTATTATATAAAATATCGTAGACAACTAGTGATATCAAGTATAATACTCTTATTCGGTTGGTAACACTCGCTTCGCTCATGTTCCCAATCTCCGAACTCGAGTATTATACTCGATGGCACTAGTTATTATAGGTACTATTTTATAACAAATTAAAGATATTATAAATGTTAATGTAAGACTCAAGTATAAGTATAAAATATATAAAATATTCGCGCTGAATTCAATCTTTGTGTATAAAGATTCTCAACACTATCTATTTAACATGCTCTTCTGTTTTGCTAAAAGTAAATTAAACAACAGCATTACAAGCATAGTAGCAAGATAAGACCAAAACCTGGAGGATATCAGAAATTATCCCAATTATCGAATGATCTTTTAAAAAAATTTTACGTATGGTTTCTGAAGTAGCACCCTTGGGTACATTAAACATACATAAAGATTCAAGTTGACCCCCCCCCCCCACCTGAAAAGTGGTTACGTAATTTAAGAATAGGGGAAGACGTCTATTGGACAGGTTCCAATTGGAAAAGTAACCGATAGGACATATCCCAACAACTGAGATCCCAATTACCGGAATTACCAATTACCTATAATCCTCATGACCCAGATTTCCAATTACCTGAAATCCCGATCACCAGTAATTTCAATTACCAATATTACTAATTACCCAAATTTCCAATAATCCAAATGTTCGATAGCTTAATTTTTCGTTAACCAGAAACATTTGTGACAAGACATTCCGATTGGACAGGTTTCGTAAGCTCAAAGCCCATTTCTTTGTTGTATAACAAAGAAATCTATTTTGAGCTTTGTTATATAACAAAAAAATTGGCTTTGAGCTTACGAAACCTGTCCAATCGGAATGTCTTGGATTATTGGAAATTTGGGTAATTGGTAGTATTGATAATTGAAATTACTAGTGATCGGGATTTTAGGTAATTGGAAATCTGGGTCATGGGGATTATAGGTAATTGATAATTCAGTTAATTGGGATCTGAGTTATTGGGATATGTCCTATCGGTTACTTTACCAATTGGAACCTGTCCAATAGACGTCTTAACGAGAACAGCCTTTGTATCAAAAGCTTTTTTGAAATCTAAGAAAACTGCGATATTAACCTCTCCTTGATCTATTCCCAATCGTATGTCATCAGTAAATCTCAAAACAGCATTCTGCATCCTCATACCCTCTTTGAAACCAATTTGTATATGATGTAGCAAGTCATAATTTAGCAAGTATTTCACATTTTGGTTGTACCCAATATTTTCAAGTGTTTTTAAAAGTGCACACAACAAAGATATTGGACGATAGTCTAGCGTAGACGACGGGTGACGAACCTCAGGCAATAGTTTTATGAATGAGAGTTTCCATAAAGATGGAAAAACTCCATCATTCAATGAATTTTAGACACGCCTAGTATAAATAGTAAAATACTATTTAAGATGCCTCTAGACTCCTTAATCGAGACGCCGTTGACGCCTCTTGCATTCGTTGAATTACACTCGATAGCATTCTCAACTTCCTTTCTGTAAGTGTGTCTCAAGTAAAATCGTTGATTTTGACCAATGTAACGAATATTAGCTACACACTCTTCAGAGCGTGGTAGTGCATCGCATGCAGAAACTGTACTCAAAGCTTCATATGCTCTAGATACATAAATAAGATCATGACAAGACAAAAATGGTTGAGGCGACTAACCCTAGGCAGACACCATTGGAAGGTCACTAACTGCACATATCAATCCATGCATCTGACGTTTTCATGTGATGTGTTAGTTTTAAAGGTACCATCTGTAAGCCGTGGAAGGCATAATACTCTTAGACTGACTTAATCATGTGATTGTACTAGCAAAGTGGCGTTAAAGTCACCAACCACACACGAAAATTTATACTTTTTAGTAAATCTACTGAATCTATTCTGAAAAATATCCCTGATTAAAAGAAACAATTCAAATCGATTTGAAACAATTCAAAAAAAAATTTTTTAATCGTTTTAGATACTTTCGAATCGACTTAATCGACATTGTTTTTTAAGTGTCAATGAAAATAAATCGTTTTGAATCAACGTACACAAAAATATTGAAAAAGATTTAAAACAATTTAGTTTTTCAAATGTTTCCAAATACCTTAGAATCGACAAAACATAGTTGAATTTCTGGTTCCTCGAGGCGAATTAAAAAGATTCAATCCAATTTAATTTTTTAAATTCTTTTGAATACATTTTAATCGACAAATAGTAAACTAATTTCCGAATTGTAGGCAGATTTATAACAATTCATAACGATTTGATATTTCGAATAGTTTTGAATACTTTTGAATCGACATATAATAGTTGAATTTTAGATTCATAAGGAGATTTAGAACAATTAAAAACAATTCAGTATTTTGAATTATTTCGAATACTTTCGAATCGACAAATAATATTGTATTTCCGTTTTGTATGGAGATTCGAAATGATTAGAAACGACTTGTTTTTTTTTAATTATTTTAAATACTTTTGAATCGACATATAATAGTTGAATTTATGATCCATAAGAAGATTTAGAACAATTGAAAACAATTACATTTTTCAAATTGTTACGAATACTTTTGAAATTATACTGTTTAACGATTCGCGAAATCAAAATTTTTTTACGCCAAGTAAATAATTATCTTGTATCAAAATTTATTGTCCTCAAGTCAACATATATTTTGAGACTTAGTAGAAAAATTTTTAATCGTTTCAAAAATAAAGATGTGTTAGTATTTTGTAGTAATATTGCATTTTCTTGTTTAAAGAAATTTAAATTTCTCGAAACTAACACAGTTCGCCCCATAAAAAAATCGGTCTGTCGGTTGACCCTGCGGGCCAGCCCCAAAACTTCCCGCTGTTTTCGACCTCAAAGAGCTCGAAAACATTAGTGTAGATATATTCTCGAGCTCTTCGAGCTCGAAAATGCTATCACATGCAATTGTTTTTTTATGATCTTTTCAAGCTCTAACAAGTTACCTGTTATGCTGAAGTTTGAAAATTTAAGAATCGAAAATCATCAATGAAGCGGTTTTTTAAATTTAGTTCCTGATTTTGTTCAGTAAAATAAGTGTATTGAGGCAAAAATCAATGTCGGGGATCAAAATCAAGATTTAAATAAATTTTGACTCATGTAAGAAACAATAAAATATGAAATATCCGATAAAAATATTAAAAACTACGTATTGTCGATTTTTTTGTTGATAATATGATTTAAACTAAAAACCAAGTTCGATGACATTATATGATCGAAGAAAACCATAAAAAAGATGAGTTAGTATGATATCAGGCACATTTTAGTACGTTATATTCTGATTTATCCGGAAAAAATAACATAAAATGTTATTTTTTTAACTTTTCAACGCCGATATCTTTTGAACTAATCAATCGATTTTGATAGTTGTAAAAAGATATAAAGAGTTTACACACACATACGCACACACACACACACACACACACACACTCGGACATCATTCTGAAAATTGTCAGAATAGCTTCCTAGGACCTCAAAACGTGGACATCTGATGAAAACTCGATTTTCAAAAATCGGGGTGAAAACAATAACTTCCCGAAATTTTTGAAAATCGTCGATTTTCTTAGCGGGAAGTTAAAAATTCATTAAAAAAATATAAAAAATATATCTTACACATGTATAGAAAGTATATTTTTAGTAGCTAGCTTTTCGCCGATTTTGGTATATATTTCATACATTTTCTATGTAATTTAAATACACTCGTGGAAAAATTAAAGGAAAACAAAAATTATAGAATTTCTTAAGTGATTATTGCGAAGCTATAACATTGTGAAAAAAAACTCTTATCGAGATTTGAAAAAAAGCATTTAAAAGCCTAAAATCTTTTGTTCTGATATATTTTCATCAAAATTTATTTAGAGCTACGACTACCGCGCAAACATGAGAAATGTCGTGAGACAAAAATCTTCCATTTTTTTTTTCCCATTAAAGAGTTTAGAGGCCGTGTAAATTTTTATTTAGCTAAGTCGATCGAAATAAGAGATTCCGAGCTATTCGATGCTTTTTCAAATTCTTGATACGATTGATTTTCACACAGTTACAGCCTTGCAATCATTACTAAAAAAAAAAATTCTAAAAATTTTATTTCCTTTAATTTTTTGCATGAGAGAATATCAAAAATATATCTTTGAATATAGAAAATTATAACAGGGCTAAGCTGTTACTCTGATCGTCCTAAAATTACCTTTTTAAGGGCGCCACTGGAAGTGATAACGGCCTCCCAGAACCGGATCTTAAATCTTCAGGGTCGGTGTAATTTTATTTAATTGTAAGAGAAGGATGAGGAATGATAACTTATAAATAATTTACTATTTCAATTTGCAAGTTAAACCCTTTATTTTCCAATGACCTAATTAACCTTTATAATTTAACTTCACTTATGACCTTTTATAAACCTTCTATTTTATACTTTTTATAAACCTTATAACTTCTTATATAAACCTTATAACATTATACCTTATAAACCTTAAACCTTATAACCTTTTGAAACCTTAATTAACCTTATAACCCTTTATTTATTTACCCGCAATAATTTTATTTAATAAAATCAGCCAACTACCTTTGGCAGTTCCACACACTCACACATACAATAGTTAAAAATCGCTTAACCTTCGCGATACTTAATTACTAATATTTTCCATTAAATTTAGCCAACTACCTTTGGCATTTCCACACTCTCACACACACTCTGATTAAAAATCGCTTAACCTTCGCGACACTTAATTACTAATTTGGCCAACTACCTTTGGCATTTCCACACACAATTGTTAAAAATCGCTTAACCTTCGCGATACTTAATCACTAATATTTTACTTTAAAATTCTTATTTATTTCACTCACACACTCACTCTGTCCCCTGGACTTATTTTACACACACTGAGATTACAATAATTTTCCCGCAATAAATTAATTAATTTAAGAAATTATATAATTATTAATTAATTTATTAATTGATTTTTCCTTTACTTTTATTTATTGTTATTCCTTTTATTAATTTTATCACCAATAACTTTTAACTTCATAATACCACGATCGCGACGTTACCAATTTATTCGACTCAAGTCCCGTCATTTTGATCAGCTTTTATCACGTGTTTCTTTTCAGACACTCGGTTATTACAATATTCATTCTTATCTTCATTAATACTTTTCTTTAACTATTTCCTCTATTTAATTAATTATCAATTCATTGATTCACTTAAATTTTCCTAATTAACTTTTCTAACCGATCTTGACTTTGGACCTTTTATAATTTTTTTCGAGACAATTTCTTATTAATTTTAATTAATTTTATTTAATTTTCTTACATATAATTAATTAATTTTTGACTAGCGACTATGACTAGATTCGACAGTTCCGGTACGTGAGTTACTCGACCTACCTGGAAACTTCTAGAATAATTCCGGCTACCTGCCTGGAAATATTTATTAACGCAATGGCTCCGGCTACCTGCCTGGAGTTTATTAATTAATTATTTCATATAGTTTAATTCCGGGTTTAAATTATTAATTTTCGCTTTATGAATTTAATTATTTGAATTATGAGTAATAAATTTTCGAACGCTAAGACGCGACACTACCAGACGTACGACGATGTATTAATTAAAATTTTCCGGCTTCCTGCCTGAAAAAATTTTAAATAAATACCTTTACTACAATTTAACCCTTTGGTTCCTTTCTCGTCGTTGTGGTTGTCTTGGTCTCGTCCTGGTCTGGTCTGGTGATTGTAAATTTTCCTTCTCGTTTCAGTGATTGTCCCTTGTCTCTCCTCTTTCTCTATCTCTTCCACTTCCGGACGACTAGTCGCTACCTACCCGGAATACCCTGAGTGGTAATGTCACATGACCGACAGTACACATAATGGATTTTATGTTGGACTTATTTAAACGCGGTAAATTCGAATTTACCCCGTTACAAAATATACGTATGAAAATATAATTAAGAGCTATCAAATATGTGTTAAATTTTATAAAAAAAAATATCGATATGATGATATAAAAAAAACATATTGCCATAAAATTTCAAATTCACAAAAAATATAATTATGGAATTCTAAGAGTAATTTTTAATTTACTCAACAACATAGGGAAAAAAATTATATCTTCTTTCTATAACTTTTTTTATATTATTTATATAATTTTTTTTTCTATGTCGTTGATCAAATCAAAATTATGTTTTTAATATTTTCAAAAGTATACTTTTTATACGGGAAAAAAATGATTTCTTGGTGCAAGAATTTCTTTCTCGACTCAAAATATATTTTCTTGCTCCAAGAAAATTTTTGCTTCTAATTTATGGTGCAAAATATTTCTTAGGCTAAGTAAAAGTTTTTTTGGAGAGACTAAAAATTTTTTTGCACCGACAAATTTTTTTCGTGTACATTTGTATTATATTATTAATATATTTTTTATATCATTATGGCGATATATTTTTTTAACTTCCCGCTAAGAAAATCGACGATTTTCAAAAATTTCGGGAAGTTATTGTTTTCACCCCGGTTTTCGAAAATCGAGTTTTCATCAGATGTCGACGTTTTGAGGTCCTAGGAAGCTATTCTGACTATTTTCAGAATGATGTCCGAGTGTGTGTATGTATGTGTGTGTGTGTGTGTGTGTGTGTGTGTGTTTGTGTGTGTGTGTGTGTGTGTGTGTGTGTAAACTCTTTGTAACTTTTGAACTAATGAATCGATTTGGATGGTTGAGGTGGTAATCGAAAGAGCTTGTTGGCCTTTAACTTTCCGAAGAATTTCAGATTATTTGATCGAATAGACTCGAAAATATTGGCGAATTACGAAAAAAAAAAAAAATTTTTTTTTTAGTTTTTTATTGATTTCTCAAAAACGACTAATACGATCGACTTCAAAATCTAATCAGCTCTAGTACTCAATAAAATGCGTCGATTGCAACCTCAAACATCAAAATCGGATAATTCGTTCGAGAGTTATCGCGGGAGAAAGAAATGGTGAAAAACGGTTTTTTCTAAATATTTTCGAAACGACTGACGCGATCGATTTCAAATTTTAATTTTTTAAGATTTTTTAAGATTGCCACGTCAACTATCAAAATCGATTGATTAGTTCAAAAGATATCGGCGTTGAAAAGTTAAAAAAATAACATTTTATGTTATTTTTTCCGGATAAATCATAATATAACGTACTAAAATGTGCCTGATATCATACCCACTCATCTTTTTTATGGTTTTTTTCGATCATATAATGTCATCGAACTTGGTTTTTAGTTTAAATCATATTATCAACAAAAAAATCGATAAAACGTAGTTTTTAATATTTTTATCGGATATTTCATATTTTATTGTTTCTTACATGAGTCAAAATTTATTTAAATCTTGATTTTGATCCCCGACATTGATTTCTGCCTCAATACACATATTTTACTGAACAAAATCAGGAACTAAATTTTAAAAACCGCTTCATTGATGATTTTCGATTCTTAGATTTTCAAACTTCAGCATAACAGGTAACTTGTTAGAGCTTGAAAAGATCATAAAAAAACAATTGCATGTGATAGCATTTTCGAGCTCGAAGAGCTCGAAAATATATCTACACTAATGTTTTCGAGCTCTTTGAGGTCGAAAACAGCGGGAAGTTTTGGGGCTGGCCCGCAGGGTCAACCGACAGACCGATTTTTTTTATTCAATTATTCTACTTTGACTTTACTAATTTTATTTTGAAATACTTCGATAACAATGAAAAAAAAATTCAAATCAGAAACAATTGCAAAAATTCGTATTAAATAAATAAATAAATAATAGTAATTAAAATTATAAATAATCAAATATTAAAATAAATTGGGACAATTACACAAAATTAAAAAAATACAGTTATTTATTCTTGATATATACAATATACATATATGCAATAAATATAAATAAAAAAATTAATAATTACGATTTTAAATTACAACTTATGAACTACGAATTTATTAAAAATAATTTATGTACTAAAAATTAATTTTTAAAACCAAACTAGAATTAATTTTTTTTTTATTTCACAACAAATGACTTCTTATTTCAAAGGATTAAAAAAAAAACAATATAAATAGTAAAAAATAATAAATAAGTAAATATACTAATGAATCGATTTAACTACACACAAATATGATGAGTGAAAAATTTGATGTCATATACATAATATATGTATTAAAAATAAATAAACTAAATAAGTAATTATAATTTTACATTACTGCTAATGAAAATCACGAATGATTTTACAAACTTAATAATATTAATTAAAAATATTTTATTGTAATTTTTTCAAATCTTTATTAGTTAGTACTTGAAAAATATCTCTTGTAAAAGTACTTGGGAGTTGTATGTCATTGAAAATATCATCAGTCAAACTAGTAGCATTCAATAACAATTTTTTCCGTCTTAATGCTTTTCTTAAACGGTACGTTATCATTCCACCGTATAGTGGAAAAAGCCATTGAATGTCCAAATCTAAAATATTATCACTAACATACTTTAAACTTAGAGTTAATTTATGTTCACATTTATTACACAAGACATTATAAAATGTAACATTACTCGTACAAATATATTTTTTTTTTCATTTTTTCCATTTCGCTTGAACACTGATCGCGTAATTCACAAAATTTTTCACTGTTTACGGCTGCTAAATTTTCATTATCAATATAAAACTTCGACGCACAATTTAGCAGCACAGATTAGTGGTGTTCCAAAAATACGAGCATCAAGATTTGGATCAGCATTATTTTTTAAAAGTAGCTCTACCATTTCTTCATTACTTCGATCAACAACGATTTGTAATGGTAATTTACCAAAACAAAAATCATAAGTATTCAACGTCGCACTCACATTGGCATCGTTTTTTAATAAAAACTCAGGAATTTCTTCATGATTTTCCTCAGCTGCATACCGGAAATGGATCAAACCAGAGTCCGCAATTAGTTGAGTATTAACGTCTGCTCCACATTTTATTAGACTTTCAATTATACTCAGGTTCTCCATTATAACAGCGACATGAAGAGCTGTACCCCAGTGCTGACTTTTGGAATTGACATCAGCTTCCTTGTGGAGCAGATAGTCCACCAATTTTTGATCGTTATTAAAAGCTGCTATATGAAGCAGCGTTAAACCACCCATGACTGGAATCACTATGTTGATATATTCGACAACTTCTTGTTCAATCAAGTTGGAAACGTATGCGTAGTTGAATTTTAAACTGATTAATTCCATTGTAATGAGTGATTTAATTAATAAATGTCGACTTTTAAATAATGAACTTTCAAGTTAACGAAATTCAGCACTTTACTGTGATAGTCACTGTTCACTTTGTAATAATTTGAAGTTAAATTATTAACGTTTGCTGAGTTTACGTTTGTAGTCTTCAGACGAGATTGACTGTGTGACTGATCGTTTCGAGATCAAGAACGGTTTTGAATGATCATATCTATAGTACCTTTGACTTTGACAAAAACACCTATGACAGAGAGACTAATCTTGCCAAGTCTGGTCGCACCTAGTATTATGGTCGAATATTAGGGCGCCACTGGAAGATGGACTCGGCCTTCCAGAACCGGATGTTGGAGGATTTTATTTTTATTAATTTAAAATAATTTGTTACTCAGGGTCGTTCGTAATATTTTGTGAGTGAGAAGAGGAATCGTAGAGTAGGCTGAAATAATGTTAATTCAAATTTTATTTTAAAATGTAGCTCATAGCTTTCAGTAATTCATCTTGTGTCCAACCCTCTCTGCGTGCTCTGGACTCTACTGCAAACAAGAACTCGTTGACAGACATTCCTTCTTGTGGATAAAATAAATTACCCATTTTAAGACTTTGCATGATTCCTTTCCACCTTCTGTCATCTGTGTACAACCCAGATGGACTTTGTTGTAAATTTTGGATCGGAGCGGCCGACCTCGGCCTTATGTTAGAAAAGGCCTGGGGTACCGGGCCTCCACTCGATCCCAAATTATTTTGAGGACCACTCGACTGACGTTGTTGTGTTGACCGTAGCTGTTGTAATTGATTTTGAAGAAAATTTATTCTTTCAGCCAATGGAATATCTTGACTTGGTTCGGCTCTTTCTTGATGATTATCAGGTTGAGGCCTTGATGCAGCTGGATGGTCTCTCCCCCCTGCCAAACCTTGACCCATCGGGGCAAAGGTTGAACCTCCTAGTTGGAATTCAGCTGCCTGCCAATTCACAGGGGAACTTCCTCGTAAAGAATTATCACGAGAGGTTATCTGGTCTAATAGCTCTCTCTGTGTATTCATCATATCACCCAGCATGCGTGTCAGTTGATTAATTGACCGCGAATTGTCCTCATTAATTGCACGTTGTTCCAATGACATCTGTCGAACCTGATGAGATGCTAGATCCATTCTATTAAAGATCACCCGAAATTCTTGTGGTATATCACCTCCCACAGCTTCATCCACATCCTCAAAACGATCATCAACCATGTGTGCTGGCAATGTGTTCTGTCTTTCCAATGGATTTGGATTGTTCAAGTTTTGTAGTTGAGATGGATGACTTATTCTAGTACTCATAGTAGTTGTTACTGATGACGTAGTTGATGTTGTTGACGAAACGGTTGGTATTTGTGGTAAACCCGGATTGATAATTGGTAATTGTTGATGTACACGACCACGACCATTTGACGATCTTCTTGTTTCTTCATCGATAAGTCCGTGTTGTTGTAGTAGATTATCCATTTTGTATTGTATTTTGTTAACCGAAATATATTGAGTGATAAAGTTTTCTTTTGTATCGGGATTATAAAACTACTAAATATATTGTAAACTATTGTTTCTCTATTGTAGATGGATTATTTTGTTATTGTAAATTAAATTTAATTTTGTAAAGTTTTAAATTAATTTATTTTATTTTAAGTTACTATATAGATTATGATAAGCTTCTTAATGACTCATCGATAATTTATTTTATCTATTTCCGGTTAATTTTAATCTAATAAAATAAATGAATTAAATAATTAAGTAATTATAATGTAAAATCAACTGTTGTCTGTTTGAAATATTTCTAACACTAAATTTTATTTGATATTTCGATAGTTTTATTTTAAGTTTTAATCTCTTGAATTCTTTTATTAGTGAGAATTTAGTATGAGTAATTTTATTTGATTTTAATCCTCAAGTAATATTTCAATATTTCTATCACTCTTATTTATTTTATTTTTGTCATAATAATATTTCAAAATTTCTATCTATTAATATATTTAATCCCACACTTTATATCAATTTCAAAATTTTCCTCCTTACTAATTTATTTTATTTATTTCAAGATTTTATGTCCCACATTTTTCAAAAATTTTGTTGCAATACCTCAGCAAATCTCAACTCCTCAACACTCTCACAAAATTTTACGGGGGGTTTTTATACTTAAAAGTTGGGCGCCAAATATGACAGAGAGACTAATCTTGCCAAGTCTGGTCGCACCTAGTATTATGGTCGAATATTAGGGCGCCACTGGAAGATGGACTCGGCCTTCCAGAACCGGATGTTGGAGGATTTTATTTTTATTAATTTAAATTAATTTGTTACTCAGGGTCGTTCGTAATATTTTGTGAGTGAGAAGAGGAATCGTAGAGTAGGCTGAAATAATGTTAATTCAAATTTTATTTAGTTTAAGCACCTTGCTTTATTCATTACCTTTTGACAATAATTATTTCCTTATACTTATGACAAACTAATATTTTCCTATGACAAACTAATTTCCTTATGACAAACTAAATTCCTTATGACAAACTAAAATTCTTATGACAAACTAATTTTTCCTCGTCCCCTGGACGGATTCTTATGACAAACTAAATTTCCTCGTCCCCTGGACGGATTCTTATGACAAACTAAATTTTCCTCGTCCCCTGGACGGATTCTTATGACAAACTAAATTTTCCTCGTCCCCTGGACGGATTTCCACACCCACACACCCACTGAATTTATCTCGTCCCCTGGACGGTAAGCCTTAACTTTAATTTAAAAACATCCCCTGGATGTGTAATTATTTAAAATAACCTTATCATGTCCACCGGACCTAAATCACAGACACAGTTTTCTTTACTTAAAATTATTGACTCTACTTTGAACTCTATTTAATTTATGACTTCATTTCCTTTTACTCAATTAATAAACTTGATTTTTCAATACAAAATTTCACCAATAAAATCTCCAATATAAAAATTTCACAACTATTAATTCTTACTTATTTTCCTTGATTTATTTAATTCATTTATTAATTTTCACTGTCTTATTTAATTCAATTATATTTATTAATTAATTAATTTAGGTTTTAATTTAATTATTAATTAATTAATTTCCCACTGAAAATTTTCCCATTAATATTTGTTTTCAAAATCGGTATCATTAATTTACTCACTATTTCTGATAATTATTTTTACTCAATTTAATTTACTGACAAAATAATCCTTCTTAACTTTTACACGACACAAATTTACCGTAATTGTCTAGCGTTTTACTTTTGATTTTATAATTTTAATTAGAATTATTTCAACATTATTTTATAAATTTTTCATAACTAATTTAACGACTAGAATTACGTCTTAAATTTACTAGAATATTCGGCCGGTCAATTGGTGTCGCAAGGCCTTAATTTATGATCTTACATGCGGACAAATTTTGTCTAGAGCGGCCGACAGGCCTGAATACTTTTATTAAAATATTGAATTTATTTTAATTTATTTATTGGATAATTTACGCGGAAAATTTATTTTATTCCAGCCGAGAGGCCTCGAATGAAATAAATTTAGAGTTACAACAGAAAGACAAGTACACGGCAAAGAATCTACGGAAATTTCGAGAACGCGAGACGCGTGACTAAACTAGCCGACGGCCTTGAGTTACCAATCTAATTCACGCAACCAGTAGAAAGATGCTAAGTAATTAATTTATAATTAATTCGGCCCTCAAAATTAGAGGCCTTAATCAATTATAAATTTTACCTTATGAAATTTAGACGCGCTGCGTATTTTCCAAAAGCTGCTGCCTTTGTTCTGCTGGCTATTCTGGGCCTCTCAAATTTAGCGCCTCTCTCTCTCTCTCTCCACTCAAAAATTTACTTTATAACCTGTCAATGAACAGTACGTATTAGTGATGTATTAAATAATTAGTTATGATAATTATCGGCCTAAAGGCCTAATAATTTAAAGTAGGAAAAATTATGAATTAAAAAATCGCCTCGTTCCACGTGAAGCGTGGACGGACTTCACTATTTACCTGATGTTTTCTATCGATGTACTTGTCGTCCCGACAACTCTCTTTCTGCTTTCTTCTAGTTCCGCAGTCCATTATATTATTTCACTCCCGTTCACCATTCCGGAAACTTATTCCCACTACCTTAGACTAAGGAAATGACGAACGGACGGGCCTTAGTGATCTATGCGACACCCGGTGACTAGTCGCAATACTACTCGTAACTTACGAGGTCATCGGCCGGTCATTGGCGGGAACGAAATTCAAATTCAAATTTATTTACTATTTTGTTTATTAAAATTACCCTGTCACACACCCCAGATAATTACTTTTTTCCCCCACTCTTTAATCTTCGTGGTCATAATTCGGCGAGGGAGGGGGGAAAGGGAGTACTTAAGGAAATACTGAGTTTTTAGGGGCTCGAATAGGGAAAGAAAATTTGGGGCGAAAAGGGTTCCTAAAAAGAGTTTTAATATTTAATTTGTTTACCCCTTCTACTACTTCTAGTTTTCTGCCATGTGTTTGTCATCAATATGCTCCAAAAATAAGAAATTTTAATTTGGGGCAAAATGGGCTCTTTTAGAAATCTACTAAAATTCGGTTATTATTTTATTTTATCTGGAAAGCTACTAACTAATAAATTTTTCAGAATATCGATTTTCCGAGCTTAATTATTTATGATCCTGAAGTTAATAGATGATTTGCAATTTTCGGATTTTTTTTAACAAGTCAATTATGAAAAAAAATAAAAAATAAAAAAAAGCACATATAGAAAATTTAAAAAACTATACGTGCCATTTTTTTTTTATATTTTTGTTTTTATAATTTGTTGTTTTAAAAAAATTGTGAAAATAATTAGACATCGGCTAACTTCAGCATCATAATTATTTTAATGTATTGTACACAGTTACATTGAACGGACTATGGCATACACAGAAAAAACCATATAGTTGGGGTTACTCTCTGGGATAGTACTGAGTACTTTCTTTGTAAAAAAAAGGAAAAATTCAGGAAGTACGGTATGCGTACTGTATGGCGTTAAAAAAAAAGTTTCTTTTTTTTTTTGGGTAAAACGGGGTACCGTCTAAAAAAGGTGACAAAAAATTCTGGAATTTAAATAAAATGATAAGACAAAATTTTTTTTATAAGTAATTCACATAATGAAAAATTTCATTTCATATAATTATTAGATTCAAATGAAAAATAAATATTTAATAGTTTTTGTCATAAAACCAGTCATTAACATTTTTCGACTAAAACTCTATATTTTTGAAAAAGTTTAACAAAATAAATTCAAAATAGTGCTCAATTATATTTACAAAAGTAATTTTGGAAAAACTCTCCTCTCTCCCCTCCAATAAAAATAAAATTATTCAAAAGTAAGTCCATACTATTTATTAAAAGTTCTTAAGTTACACTTAAAATTATTTTTGTTCTACTAAAATTAAAATTGTCTATTTAACAATACGAAATTCCGAATTGGTTCATTGTCTCGACTATTATAACTATCCAGCCTTTCTCTCAATAACTTTTGATAATTATCTTATAATATTTCTAATCTTAAAATTTGAATAATTTATGACCCATTATTGACGATTCTTTGTTATAGACAAGCTTATATAAAATTAATTGGTATTTATTAATGACTTTTATGAAAATGCAGGTCATTAAATATACACATATTGTACTAAGGTACAATTGTATGTAACTGCCATTACGATAATCCATGTTCAGAGCATGAAAACTTTCTGGGAACAAGAGCACTGACAAATTTGTACCTGAGCCTTGATGAGTGACTTCAATAATGAATTTAACATTAAAATGAATCAGATTAAATTCAAATGAGTGTAAAAATAGCAGACATGACAAATTTAAAATAATTACTACATACACGGAGAAAAAATTATAGTAACTGTTCCTAGTACGTTTATGAAATATCATCCCATATGGTTATGGTAATGATTACTTGGGATTATGGGATATAGACCCATACTTTCTGGGAAGGTTTCCATAAATATGGTAAAAAATTCCTATCATTATGGTAACAGTTCCCATATCGCATGTGAAAGAATCATGGTTATGATTACCATACTCATAGGAATAGTTCCCATAAGCAAATAGGAACCAATCCTATAACCACATTGTAACGGTTCCTAAGCGTATATGGTAATATTATGGTAATCATTCCCATAATGAATTGGAATTATTACCATAATATTATGGTAATGGTTACCATAATATTTAGAAATTATACGAATATTTTTTTTGTAATAAGCGTTTTTTCTGTATATTTAATCTTTTTGTGAAATTATGTTACAATAAAATATTATTTTTGGTCAGATAAAAATTAATTTGTAAATAATAATAATAATAATAATAATAATAATAATAATAATAATAATAATAATAATAATAATAATAATAAATAACTTCATAATAATTTACACTGCAAAATTCTATAGAAAAAAAAAATTATTATAATTTCTAAATATTATAGTAACCATTACCATAATATTATGGTAACCATTCCCATAATATTATGGTAACCATTCCCATAATATTATGATAACTATTCCCATAATATTATGGTAACGATTACCATAATATTATAGTAACCATTACCATAGTTACATAGTAACGATTACCATAATTCCATAGGAACTATTCCGATACCATATGGGAATTATACCCATAATTATAGGAATGGTTACCATGCAGTATGGGAACCATTCCCATAATATATTTTAACTGTTACTATAATTTTCTCTCCGTGTAGAATAAATAACTAATAAAGAAAAATAAAAAAAAAATTTGGAAAGTCCAAAAGTGCACGCCTCAAATGCTCATGCGATATAAAAGCTAACTTTTAAAACAAAATAAATGTTATAAAAATATAATAAAAGTAAACTGACAGCTGATTTCGTTTTTTAAAATAGGGGGTGCTAACAGTATGTACATAAAGTAAAGTATATAAAGTGACAACTGGTTCTGTTTTTTTTTTAAAGAGGGCGCTAGTAGTACACACATAAGTAAAACACTTAGTATACGTATGGAAAACAGAGTGAGATGTATACGAATGTATTAACGTGGAAAAAAAGGACAGTATGACATATGGACGATAAATTTTAAGAGAAAATCCCAGGAATTCATCGATTTTCAACGATATCTCTTAAACGGGAAAGAGTTAGTTGGTGATAATCAATAGGGGTCATCCCAAGGATGAATGGCAACTTCTACAATAAGAATTATGGTGATTTATTGTTCAGAACAACATAAATCCAGGCGACTCACAGACATACATCCTAAAAGACGTCGCAATAATAAAATTTGTGACTGAATTTTCTTTCATTATAAACAATTAAATTTAATAAAAAACATCGTCCGTCGTATCAATCAGACTTTGAAGCTTCCAAAATTTATTAATAAGTACAAAATCTACTTGTCCCTTGCGTTATTGACATGATTTTAAGCGAGCATTTTGCGAAACGGGTGCTATTCGACAGTAAAGCCCACCTAAATGCTTCACAGTTGAGGCGTGCAATTAAATTTATTATAAATTTAATTACTTTACTTGTACACGGAGAGTAATTTATGGTAACAATTACAATATATTATCGGAATGGTTCTCTTCATGTGTGGTAACCGGTTTTTTTCGAAATAATGATTATAGGAACGGCACCTATATACACTCATGCCATAAATTGAAGGAACAAAAAAATGTCAGAAATTTTCTAGGGATTTTATAAGGCTGTAACTTCATGAAAAATAATCGTATCGAAATATAGTAAAAGGCATTTTGTAGCTTGAAATCTTTAGTTTCGACGCATTTTCATCAAATTTTTTTTAGACCTTCAGCCATTGCGCAAACGTGAGAAATACCGCGAGACAAGAATTTTCTAAATTTTATCTTTTCTTTGAGAGAGTCCACGGGCTGCAAAAAAACTTTTTCAGCTAAACCAATGCATAGACCGGTTAGAAAATTTAATCAGCTTTGATTTGCATTTTTTGTGAGATTCACACGATAACTTGTCGTTGAGATATCAGTTTTCAAACGAAAAATGATCCTTTTGGCTTTGATCATCGATATTTAGGGTACCAATAATCGCACAGTAAATTTGAGAGTGGCGTTAGAAACTTGAATAAATTCCCTACGAGACCCACTCATCATTTAAAAAAAAAAATTCAAACCTAAAAAAACAAGTTGCAATTTTTTTTTTTTACATTTTTTGGAATTTGTTTTTTTTTTGGTCGTCTTCTTCTTGCATTTGATGAGTAACAAATGCAAAAATTTGAGAAAAGTTGAAAAAAAATATTTTTCATTTTAATTATAATTACACAATTAAAGGAACAAAACTTGATCCTTTAATTGTTTTGCGAAACTTTGATCAATCCACCCCGACAAACGGCTCGATGGATCGATTTAAAAATTCGCACTCTCTTAAAATGAACCAGCGAAATTTCACTGGTTCTCCAGGGAAATCCACTGGTTGAACCAGTTATCGCTCGATTCACTGGTTCAACCAGTGAAATTCACTGATCCAACCAGTGGACTAAGATGATCGCTTAGCTCACTCGTTGAATCAGTGAATTGCACTTAATTTTGATTATTATAAACGTTTATTTAAAAACGAAGTGAACTAAAAGAGTCTTAATAACAATTACTTATGATGATAAATTATTTAGTTAACATTTAATTTTAAAATGTTATTCTGGATTAAGGTTAGCTTTTTAGCTATTTAAAAAACCTCAAAGATATTTATTTTCATACTCTGTAAAAATTTTGTCATATAATTATTATTGTTATATAAAACTTAGTTGATATATTACATAAAGATAATAAATAAATATTAATAACTTATTGACACAATTAAACACTTAAATACACTCATGTACAGGATGGTGCTGTATCCGCGCGCTTACATATTTTTAGTTCACTGGTTGAAACCAGTGAAATTCACTGGTTCAACCAGTGACTAAAAGTTCACTGGTTGAATCAGAAAAATTTCACTGATTCATTTTACGAGAACAAGTTATTGGTCGTACAGTAAGCTAAAAAAGTCCCTGGCAACATTACTTTTTTTACCGATGTTTGCAAAGTAGCGGTTGATGTACTAAAAAACCAAAAAAAGTCATTTTCCAACTATATTTTTAACTTTTCGCTAAGAAAATCGACGATTTTCAAAAATTTCGGGAAGTTATTGTTTTCACCCCGATTTTCGAAAATCGAGTTTTCATCAAATGTCGACGTTTTGAGGTCCTAGGAAGCTATTCTGACTATTTTCATAATGATGTCCGAGTGTGTGTATGTATGTATGTATGTGTGTGTGTGTGTGTGTGTGTGTGTGTGTGTGTGTGTGTGTGTGTGTGTGTGTGTGTGTGTGTGTGTGTGTGTGTGTGTGTGTGTGTGTGAGTGTGTGTGTAAACTCTTTGAAACTTTTGAACTAATGAATCGATTTGGATGGTTGAGGTGGCAATCGAAAGAGCTTGTTGGCCATCAACTTTCCTGAAAATTTCAGATTATTTGATCGAATAGACTCGAAAATATTAGCGAATTACGAAAAAAAAAAAAAATTTTTTTTTAGTTTTTTATTGATTTCTCAAAAACGACTTATACGATCGACTTCAAAATCTAATCAGCTCTAGTACTCAATAAAATGCGTCGATTGCCACCTCAAACATCAAAATCAGATAATTCATTCGAGAGTTATCGCGAGAGAAAGAAATGGTGAAAAACGGTTTTTTCTAAATATTTTCAAAACGACTGACGCGATTGATTTCAAATTTTAATCAGCTCTAGAATTCAATAAAACGCGCCGATTGCCACGTCAACTATAAAAATCGATAGATTAGTTAAAAAGATATCGGCGTTGAAAAGTTAAAAAAATAACATTTTATGTTATTTTTTCCGGATAAATCATAATATAACGTACTAAAATGTGCCTCATATCATACCAACTCATCTTTTTTATGGTTTCTTTTGATCATATAATGTCATCGAACTTGCTTTTTAGTTTAAATCATATTATCAACAAAAAAATCGATAAAACGTAGTTTTTAAAATTTTTATCGGATATTTCATATTTTATTGTTTCTTACATGAGTCAAAACTTATTTAAATCTTGATTTTGATCCCTGACATTGATTTCTGCCTCAATACACTTATTTTACTGTAGGTAACTTGTTAGAGCTTGAAAAGATCGTAAAAAAACAATTGCATGTGATAGCATTTTCGAGCTCGAAGAGCTCGAAAATATATCTACACTAATGTTTTCGAGCTCTTTGAGGTCGATAACAGCGGGAAGTTTTGGGGCTGGCCCGCAGGGTCAACCGACGCCCAGATTTTTATAATTTCAAATATATTTTAATGACGTCTAAAAAATCTAAAACATATACGATAATCAGATAAAAGTTAGCGGTTAAACATGTATTGTTTATATTTTAACATTCATATTGTACATTAATTTTTTTCATGGGGGCGATAAACGTATAAAATTTCATACGCTTCAACTAAGAAAAAAAGTTACTTAAACCAAAAAAAAACTTTTTGAGAGGAAAGATTCATATAGAGGAGAGAAGAGTCACCGTTGCTAGGCAGCAGCAGTGGGAGTAGTTCGGTACTTGCCAGGAGATCGCGCCTGCAAATCGTAGTGTCCCTGGTAAGAAACTTATTTCAGAACTTTTATATCTCAAACTTAGAAGCGATTCTGACAAGAGTACTCTTCTGTCATTTGACAGAGTGATGTGCCATTTTCGGAAGTAATAAAGTATATCCTATATTACTTTATAACAAACTGTAATTATTATTTGTCAGATTCAATACGATTCGATTTTTTCAAATCGTTCTAGTAGGAGAGCTGGTAGACATTTTTGGCTGGGTTCTTGAGGCACTTAGCAAAATTCGTAAGTGCCCCTGAAAGACCCCTAAAAAAGTTAGTCAAGGTCTGGCTAAAGGGCCCCCTGACCACCGCTAAATTTTTGAAAAAGGGAAATTTCCTAATTAAAAAAATGTTTTTGATGCACGTTGATTTCTATATGTATTTAAATTAGATATGTAAAGAATCGATATGTGAAAAAGCCAGATCAATTAGTCGGCACTTAATGTTAGCCAGACTAGTGAAAAGTGGTTTGTAAAACAAATTTAAAATGGGTTCTTGAGGCATTCTGAAATTTTTAGAGGGAAATATATGTAATTAAAGATCAATAATCCCAAAAAGATAGATCATTTTGATAGCACTTTCCATCTGTCAGATCGTTTTAAAGTATCGCGTAAGTGCGTGTGAACAGTACTATGTGACGCTTAAGGTGCGAGAGAGAGCGTATATAGGCTGTACCTCTCACTCAAGGCCGTTACAACGTGATTAGCTCTTGCGAGACCACGTGTTCCGTGTTCAAAACGGTTCCATACAATAAGAATTTTCGAATCTTTTCTAATGCAATCTAATTGGTGATGTAGAGTCAATGTAGATTCATAAGTTTTTGATTTTAAATTTTCGAATGGTTTTGAATGCGTTTTAATTGATTATTAAAATTCCCATGTTCCGAATCGATTTGAATTGTTTCTTTTATTTAGGGATCAAAGCATTCTGGTCTTAGTGGTCTGAAGACAACAGTTACTAACCCTCTCGATTTTGAATTACCCTGGAAACACCCTGGACACACGATGGAATCACGGTGGATCCAAGGCGGTTACACGGTGGGTTTTTTATCATTTTATCACCATGATTCCACGGTGGTTACACGGTGTACCCACCGGGATTCCACGTACACCACGTAATCACCATGGATACACCGTGGATTCACGGTGAGTACACCGTGTAACCATCGTGCAATCACCGTGTATACATGGTGATAAAATGACACAAACCCACCCTGTAACCACCCTGGATCCAATATGATTCTACTCTCAGGGTGTTTCCAGGCTGATTCGAAACCACGAGGGGAAATCTTTGGCTTTGACGAACTCCAAACTTCAGCAATATATAGATATACTAGCAATGATAATTAAAACCCGGATAAAAATAAACTCGGTTTGAAAAACTGGCCCTAAAGGAACTAAAATAATAGTTCATTATTAAAGCCAGTTTGTCAATCTGAGATTTTTATTAATCCAGGATTATATTATTAACTGCTAGTCCCCTTATAGTTTAAGTATATATATATATATATATATATATATATATATATATATATATATATATATATATATATATATATATATATTCGAAATGATAATATAACCCAGATTTAAAAAATCTTCACCTGAAAAACTGGCCCTTACAATCTTAAATGCTTCAGTTAACTGATCTCATTTACAAATTCGGGCCAAAGTTGGAGCCAGTTTTTCAATCTGAATGGTATTTGAATCTATCAGTATCCTCATAGTCAAGTTGCTTGCAAGTTAATAGAAATTTACGACTAGAATATTTGACGTGGGTAGTTGCAGTAAGTAAGTGTCTTTTCCTTTGTCTTTTTTTTTCAGAATTCTTTGATTTATATGAATCATAAATTTCTTGTTCATCAATGTTGATTATTCGTTTTACTGTTATTTCTTTATAAAAAATTTAACAAAAATCTATCATTAGTTACAACGCTTTCCCTCGCCGAGTACTGATTTCATTTTATTATTATCGATCTATAACTATTTATTATCGTTTCTCTGATAATAATTTGAATTTATTACGACTGACACTGACGTGGTTGAGTCAAAATTAAGCTTACTCATCGATAAATCATTTGGCGTGTTTGGCCGAACTTAATCATCTCATATATTTTTATCCAGGTTTAAATTAACATTGCTACATATCTATATATTAATAGCATGTAGATATACTAGTAATATAAATTTAAATCTGGATTGAAAATGAATTTAGTTTGAAAAACAGGCTCTTAGTATACTAAAAGCATATTTACTATACCAAATCGTAGTAAGTTTACTAGACTCGGCCAAACAAGCCCATTTGTTATAGCATCTTCCAAGAGTAAAGTAATTGTGAAATAATATAAATAGTGGATACAAAGGATAGATTTATATGCAACATGTTTATTTTGTGCACTCGTTCAACAACTAAAGTAACATCTGAATTAACAACAAGTTTGCATCAACTAATATCACACTGACTTTTTGCAGTCAACTTGACGTCAAATTCAAGCTGTAGATTTTCGTCAACTTTGTTACGATGTGGGATCGTACGCCGCCACTTTAATTCGCGTAGTAGATGACACGTGCTTCAACATGGCGTTGACACCTATATAAGCACGTGCACCCAGTTCCAATCGCTTTTTACCAGCGAGTTATTAGCGTTGCTTAGCTTTTGAATACCGGCTTGTTCGCTATTGCTACCACATCAGAGTCAGCAGTAATTAACGTTATAGTTGATTACAGCTAGTTAATCAGGTTAATTAACCAGCATAATTTGTCACACTTAGTTAACAGTTATAGTAACCAGTTAGTGTTACACGTGTATCGGTAAATAATACGATAGATTGGAGTTATTGTATTATTTGCTAGTAAGCCCTGTGCAATTAGTCACAGTAACATTGATATCATACGCACTTAGTTGTATGCTATCAGACTTTGTAACCAGTGTGTGTGCGTTGCGGCAGATTGATAATTATTAATTGAATGAATAATTATAAAATCATAAGAACTGAACCAGTGTTTGAGTGACTTCACCTGATCCAGTCCACCTCCTATAATTAAGAATAAGAGAAGTAGCATCTGGGAGCTTAGTCAAGGTCCAAGAGGGGTGTCCTGGAGGACCAAACCAACAGCCAGTTTACGGACATATAGAACAGCGGCACTGAACTCCAAAATTAGGCTACGTACTAGTATTAGTTTAGTTTTGTAAGGCCAGTTCGGGTAGTAAAAAAATAAGTTTAGACAAGTCTCAAATAGAGTTAGCAGGGTAAGATTCACAAGAAGCTGCACGACCTCACCAAAAGTGCAGGTGAACGATCCCTAACGTTTCAACTTTCAGTCAATTTAGTGATCTGGGCTTTATAAATTATTTTGCTACGTAAGGGCCACTGTTGAATCTATAGCTAATATTCATACTCTAGTATTTATTATCAGACTTTTAGTTTTTCAAACCGGATTAATTTTTATCCAGGTTTAAAATAATATTGCTAGCATTATAACTATTAGACTATGTCAGAAAAAGAATTTATTTTTCATTTTAATTAAATACATGTCAAAAGTTACCTTAAAAAAAAAATTTTTTCTTAAACTTTCAGCTTTATATATCTCAAAAATTGAGCTGGCGCATGAGAGAAGGGGGTTCTTCTTTCCCATTTAAGATACATTGAAAAAAATTTGTTTTTTTCTATTTTTTAAGTAACTCTGCAAAAATTCTGCTAGTTAACAAATAAAAAAACAAAAATTTTTTCATTCTGAAGATTCGACTTTTATCCCCTAAGTTTCAACTCCCATAACTTTTTTTCTATCAACTTAAAGCGTATCCCTAATTAAGAAATATGAGTTGCTCCATGTGAAGTATATATCTATATATTAGTCGATTCTAATTGTTTTAAATCATTTCATATTGTTTTCAATTGTTCCAAATCATTTTTATTAATCAGGGATGACACAAGAGATCTTTTTTGTAGCGAATCCGATTACCTACAAGATTGCTGAATTGAAAAATCAGAAAAAGAAATTTTTGACATAGTTAATTACAGAATAGCAAAAACAAATTTTTTCAATGTATTTTAAACGGGAAAGGGAACTTCCATGCGTTAGCTCAATTTTGGAAATATAGAGCTCAAATTTTAGGAGAATTTTTTTTTTAAGTAAGGTAACTTTTGACATGTATTTAATTAAAATAAAAAATGAATTTTTTTTCTGACACCGTCTAATAACTATACATTAATTATATATCAATATACCAGTAATGATAATTTAAACCCAGATTAAAAATAAACTTGTTTCGCAAAACTGGCTCTAAATATAGTAAGATCTGCTTTTGCTATACTGAAATTGCTAATCATAGTCAGGCCTTCATCTCACTTAGGGCGTGTTCAGAAATACACTCTCGAGATAAAAAAATTACCTATACAGGTGTGATTAGTACCTTGGTAATATCGAATCGCACCTCTGGTTCAACTAGATAAAATTTCTGAACGCAGAAGTTGAATATTCTTTCTCTTCCAGAGTGTATTTCTAAACACGCCCGTAGGCTGGTATTTATAGTCAGGCCGTCCGGCGTAAGATAAGCTTACCCTCGTTATTTATCATGGGTAAGGTGATATTAAGCTATGAGGTTGGACTATGGATATCAAGATTAGTTTTTACTGAGGACTTCGCCCAAACTTGCCTATTGATGACAGCGAGCATATAATGGCTGCATGCATAACTAGTGATACATACATGAAAATGGCTGCTTCAAAGAAAATATTAATTTATAAAAAACAGCCGCGAATTGATTTAAAAAAATTAATAATAAAGAATACAATTTGTGAATTTTCATTTGAAGTTCCAAATCATACGTACATATTTTCTGTTTATACAGTTATATTTAATCAATATATACAGATATTTATCCAGATAATTAATTGGTTTGTTAACTGGTTGTTCAAGTTTTCGTACTTAAAACGTACAATTGAGGCACTGCGTTAGTTATCTTTTTCAAATTGATAATAATATTATAGAATTTCAATTTATAATTAATATTACTTATACACTACAATGATAACACACTTATATTAGAACTTATAACACCACAATTAACAGTAGTAAAAGAAAGGCAAAGAGAGATATAGTTTATTGATATACAGATGAATGCTGTTATGCTATCAATATATGACTGACTGATTCTAGTCACGCATTTATAAAACAAGAGAAAAAGGCGTTTGTTTTCTAGTTATTCAAATATTTTAAAACATCAGTTCACATTCGTTACACTACCCTGTTCTCAATAAACTGTCGTCCCGATGAAATTGTGTTGGGCGAATCGAACTTAATTGGAATTAAAATCATTTACAATTTTTAGTTCGATTCCGCTATGGTTCTAGCACACCCAATCTATCACCCTACAGGGAAAAAAACACCATAGTAGAAAAAAAAACCCTGTAGGCTAACGCAAAGATAATAAAAACATAAAAAAAATAGTCTATAATTTATTTGAGCTAAGAATTGATTAAAAAAACAAAATAAAATATTCTGCTGAGAAGTTAATCGACGCGCGTGACTCTATTTTCCTATTCAACGAATCAAAATAATAAAATTTAAAATTTTAACCCTCCTCTTGAATAATGGATCTTCAATGGGAATAGGTACAGGTACGGGATGGGAACAGAAATTCCTTCCTCTCCTCCTTGAACGACTAGGAATGGACTCCTCTCTCCTTCCCCAATGAAATTGGAAATATTATCTGCACATAACAAAGAAAACAAAACGAGTCTCTCTAACATTTTACTAAATTTTATACTTAAATATTTTTCATCGTTACATCTCATAATTTGTCAGTTGTTAATTTATAAACTTTCATTATCATCAATTCCATAATTTTCGAATTTTACATGCTCAATGTTCTACTGTTCGATTCATTCAGCTCATATGCCGAAATGTTATCTATGGCTAACATATCAATGATTACTGAATAATACACGTTGCAACGAATTTCAATTTTTTCCCCTAAAAGTTCCTCGGAAACTCTCCAGGGTATCCACCTATCTTCCAGAAGTCGTGCACTACTTAAGAAAAATGCTGATTAAGTCACCTCCGGATGGATCCCAAAGCTCCAGTCAGGATATTGTTGACCAATGACAAGTCCTAAAAATTCAAACTTTTGATTTGAGCTAAGCTCACTTAAACCAAAAGAAATATCCAGTCTCTAATCAAAGGCCCAGGAATCCCGGGAACCCCATGCAACGACCAATCGTTCAGGACCAATCGTTCAGCATGAACAGAATCCTAAGAAACCTCGAAGATCGGTTTTATTTTTCGGAATAGCCCAATTGGTAATTGATTCAACTTTCTTTGGATCGCATTCGATTTTATCTCCGCAAAATACATGACCTAAAAATGGAAATTTGTGTTGGAAGAATACACATTTCTTTGTGTTGATCTTTAGGCCTGCTTGAAGAAATCTATCAAATATAATTTCAAAATGTTCGAGGTGCTCTGAGAAAGTTTTACTACAAACGATGATGTCGTCAATATAAACTTCACAAATTTTTCCTATTAATCCTTCTAAACCAATATTCATTAATACGATAAAAGTAGCTTGGGCATTATATAACCCGAAAGGAAGAACTAAAAGTTCCCAAAGTTGACCACCTATGCAAAATGCTGTCTTTACTCTGTCCTCATTCATACAGATCTGCCAATATCCGCTTTTAAAATCGATGACTGAAATTCAAACCGTGCCTACTATAGAATCAATAATTCCCAATTGATAAGTAATTGGAGTAGCCTTCTTCATAGTCACTGAATTTAACTGTCGATAATCTACACAAAATCTAAGAGTTTCATCCTTTTTCTTTTTAAATACGACTGGAAATGCCCATGGACTAGAACTAGGTTGAATAACACCCTGACTTTTCATATCTTTTAATAATTTGAACGCTTCTTTCCTATAATGTAATGGAATACGTCTAGGTGATTGTTTAATGGGCTGAGCGTTTCCTGTGTCAATATTATGTTCAATATAATTGCAAACGCCAATGTCATTTTTATTTTTTGCAAAGATATTTTGATATTTTATCAGAAATTGATTAAATTTTTCTTTTTGTGAATCATTTTAATTTATAATTGACGAATCATAAACTTCTTTAAAAAATTCTGGTAATAAGAAATTTGTTTTGGTTTTTAATTGACTTACATAGATCTTTTTGGTATTATTAAATTTTTTATTTAAAAGTTTATCTAAATTTCTTATTAATTTTGATTTTTTCAGAAACACTTTATAACGTTCTCTTCTATTTCACGCGTCCCATGGCGGAGTGTGGTTGGCGCTCAATAGCCGTTATGGATCTCCGTTGGTAAGACTGAAAATAAAATAATAACAAAACCAAAATGTCCCACCTGGAGATCTCCTGAATCTCCCTGCACTCGCAGCTCTGCTCAGGCTGGGTTAGACAACCTAGTTGGGCGCCAGTTCGTGTGCCCCACGAACAAAATTAACTCGAAATAAACAACGGAGAAAAGTGAAAATGAAAATTAAAATAACTGACAGGATAGCGATTTTCAGATTTAGGAATAGGATAGCAAGAAACAGATAGCAGTAATTAAAATAATAAAATTAAATATTATCGGGTTGCTGACCATTTGCATTTAATTATCAATTAATTAATAAATTCATTAGTCAAATATATATCGCATACTCACATAAATAATATCAAAAAAAAAAAATAATAGTAAATCACTTACAAAAAATAATAATAATATGCGCATATAAAATTGTCCAAATAATAATAATAATGCATAAAACAGTAAATGTATCAGCCGCAGAATAGCTTAGATTATATTACAAAGTATCATCACTCGCCTGTGATTATCGTAACAAAACAAAAAAATATAAATATTAATAATTAATAGGCTCACTCGCACGTGAACATAAACAAAAAAAAAGTATCTAAATATAATCAACTGAGACACTCACAGTATAATACTGGAACAATTATAAATTATTTCATCACTCGCATGTGACCATAGAAATTGTTGAGTAAAATACTCTCATTAGGAATTTAAATTATTTCCAGTAAGAATTCCCAGTCAGTTCCACTGGTGAATGATTCGGTATTTACGAAATAATATTATCTTATACTTAAATAATAAAGATAAGTAGCACTCTTGGATAAAATAATTATGAATGATATTTATATCTTGGTATCACCCTCAATTAATAATAATAATAACTCAAAGTAATATTAACTAATAACTCAGAGTAATAATAACTAATAACTCAGCAACTGTAATATATATATATATATATATATATATATATATATATATATATGACTATCGAAAACCCAGTCGCATAGGTTTTGATCGCAACAAAACTATCATTCACCACGTGACATAAAATAATAATTATACCAAAATATTTCCAGAATTCATATCCGGTATTAAAATAATATTAAATATTTGCGATCAAAAAGTTAACATCCCCTGGGCTCGATCACTACTCATTTCCTCATATGCTTGCAAAAGTTTTATCAATAAATAATCATCAACTCTGTGCTATTCACGCGCTTGCAAATGGCCACCAACGCGGGAAAAGCAAAGTTACACGTCAATGAATTAACGCAAAGGAACTTACAGTCGTCGTTGTAAAATAACCGGCGAACAGGCTCCATTGGATTATTAACAACAAACTCAAAAGAACTATCAACTGTTATTTACAGCAATAAATTGCCGATTCAGATGGCGAGTTTATTAAATATTTACGCACTAAGTTAAATGGCGTAAAAAAAATATTAATATACAGCAGCACACCTTGCCCGTACAAGAGATTATCCACGTCCGACCATGGCAGCACGTGAGTTTCATGCCGGCCCTTCAACCGGCCATCTTGTATATATGTATCTCATTTCAACCCATGGAGAACTATCTTTGTCGCATGTTAATTTCGAATCATACCAACGACGACTTACCCGATGTCAATTGTGCAACTTCGCCCATTCCCGACGTCAAATGCCCAATTGCTCCTTGCATTACTGCTTAAAGTTACTCTAAAATGCAACTTGATCAATGATTTATGCATAACAATTCTGCATTAATTTATAATATAATAAATTTGTCGATGACAACTGTTGCGTCGATGCGCATGCGCCGACCAACCAAAATAGCTACAAGCATATAAATAAAATGACTAATTATCTTCCCAGCCTCATAAAATCTACTTGCAATATCAACGTAATCAGTAAATTTTGCTGAATTCATCGCATTTTCCACCTAATAAATCAGATAAGTAAAAGTAGTGTAGTAATTAAAATAAAATCTTACATATAAACAAAATAATCATAATATTAATGAACGGAGAGACTTGTGAGACTGCCGCGATATTTGAGTATCGTGACAACTTTATCCAGTAAACAATCTTCTTTAATTTTTACGAAAACAATATCTAAATCAATAGAGAAATTCGAAATTTTAATCTGAGTTTTGTGAATAAATTTGCATGGAAATTCGTTATCGGATGCAGTAAAAATTTTCTAAGGTTTCTAATTATTGTTTAGTAAATCTTCCAATAAATTAACATTAGCGATAGTAATGATAGCCGCAGTATCGATATTCAATTTACATGGAATATCATTAATAGTCCCATGTAATATTAAGTATAATTCAGGATTTCAATTGTCTAATATAATTTTTTCAATAGAATAGGTTGATCCGTCCCCCGTCGGATCAACCTCATTGAGTTTCCCTGATGTTGATTAGTTTTATTAGTTTGGTGATATCTGGGTCTTTTATTTTGTTGAAAATTTTGTTGATGGTTTTGATTTGGGGGATTTTTGGAATCTATTTTTAAAAGACCTTTCTTTCCACAATTCCAACATGTAGGAGCAGGAGTAATCATCTGATAAGTCTAGATATGCTAGTCGAGTAAGTCTGTCAATTGTTTCAGCGAAGCTGTCAAGAGATTTATTAGATTTTTGTTTTATGTTTTGTAATTCGTTTAAATAAACATAAGAAAATTTTTTTTCTCCGAATCGCGATATTAAAATGTGTTTAATTTTATCATAATTTTTTAAATCGTCCGACGATAATTTTTCTAAAATTGTTTGAGCTTTTCCCCTCAAAGAAGGTCTTAAATACGACGCTTTGATTTGGTCTGTCCATCCATTGTGATTTGAAACAATTTCAAAATATTTCAAATACCTATCAGCAGACACAGAAACATCAAATGTGTCTGGTTTAATTGAATCTATTGGTGTATAAATAAATGAGGGGTTAGATGTCGCAGTTATTTTTGGTTTATTTTTATTAATTTTTTCTCCCGATTTATTTTCCGAATTTTTATTTATTATTTCCGTGTCAATGTGGACGTCTGCCTCGATATTAGTGTTCCGAAGAGGAACTGTATCAGACGAAGCAGATCTTGTGTCACTGTTATTATTTTTATTATTATTATTATTATTAGTGAGTACATTACCCGATTTGTTCCCTCTTGGTCTATCTTCTAATTTATCTGCGATTCTTCCGAGAAATCCTTCCATTCTAGAGAATTTGGATTCCAAGTTGTCGAACCGCTTTTCGTCCTCCTCCCTCTTCTTCTGTAAATAGCACGCAACGTGCTTGCGGAAATCCTTCATCTGGTTGTTTATTCCACTCCTTAGTTGATTATCTCTAGCGTCTTCGATAATGTCCTAGACATAATCGGAATTTGTTTGCCTTGTCCGTCGCGGCATAATTATCATTATTATTTTTTTTTTTAAACTATTTACACTTCACTTATTCACACACTGATATCCCACTTCTGACACCAAATTGTAACAACTGGTTACTTATAATTAATATTACTTATACACTACAATGATAACACACTTATATTAGAAATAATAACACCACAATTAACAGTAGTAAAAGAAAGGCAAAGAGAGATATAGTTTATTGATATACAGATGTATGCTGTTATGCTATCAATATATGACTGACTGATTTTAGTCACTCATCTATAAAACAAGAGAAGAAGGCATTTGTTTTCTAGTGATTAGAATATTTTAAAACATCAGTTTCACATTCGTTACAATATATATTAATTGACTATTAAAGCTGGATTCATGTATCAAGTCATAATCCGAATCGGTTCTGAAAAATCGATTGATTAATATTGAAACTACCAACTATATTATTATTGATAGCGTTATAATAATATCAATATTATAATAATATTGCGTGTAAACTTGTTAACCTTGCTTATATTTAAAATTGAAATCATATTTAAAATAAAACCAACATTAGGTAAGTTATCGAAGGTTAAGTACAACTCAGTATATCATGTCAAGTTAACCTATTTGAATATTTCTTCATGCAGTAAGTCATTAATACCTGGTAAAAAATTTGATGTCAAACATGTGCACTTATACTAAAGCATTCGTGACTCTAGCTGCATGTGTAAATCTATTAACTTAAATTATAGACTTTTATTTTGTTTAAAAATATGGATTTTACTCAACAAAACATTCTTAGCACAGTTAATATTTCATTTTGTTCATAATTAAAATACCAAGCATAGTAAATTCATTCATTATTTATGCAAATTAATTTTTGAAGTGTTTTTTTTTTCTAAACTTACTTTTCAGTTTCACCGGCTTACTAATATTTCAAATATTAATTTTATTCTTTAGCTGTGATTTCACAACTTATTTTCATTCATTCGCCACTCAAATAATCGGACAAAAATATACATTAAAAAAGTGAATTCGGATCAGGTGAGTTTTTAAAACTGAGTTTCAATGCATCGCAATGTTTTGCATTGGATACCTCTATCCAAAAATAACTATCGATTGCATTTGGTTTGAAACATTTTTTTTTAACAGATTAAATGGTATCTCTTTTTATAAAAAATTTATCGATTCGCGTTCGATTTTAGTAAAATTTCGATACTAGTAACTTTTGTTAATAACGTTCAATCTGTTGTATCAGAATTAAATGCAGACCTCATGGGCACAATGTTAAGCTTATTTAATCTATTCTCGAATTATTTTATACCAATTATATTTTTTTAAACCAATCATATGGTTAATATATATATATATATATATATATATATATATATATATATATATTAATCATATTAATATATATATTGTGACGTTATTTTTTTTTATGAGGCTTGGTTAAAGTTTACGTCACAAGCACCAACTGATAATATTGTATTGTCGAGCATGGTAACTCAAGAATTATAGTTTATCTTACAGTAATTAACGATTTTGATACAGATTTTTGATTTAAGTTATAGTATAAGAATGAAATATAGAGAGTAACGTCTGACTAAAGATACAGCTGTTGATAAGAAAAATTAGAGTAAAGAATTAGGATGGGATTTATGAAAAATTATTGTGGGATATGGCTTGAGATTAGAGTTTGTTTGGAGTTTTGGATTTACAGTTTTGGATGTATTGAGTATATGAACAAGTCAGAACAACCGTGGAGTAAGGCTCAAGTAATTGCCACCCGGTTGTATCTGATGTTAGGATGCTTGCCTGACCCTATGCGACTTCCATGTGGATTGCATAGGTCTAGCTGAAATGCTAGTGCTCCAAAATACGGACTATGGATTAGGTACATGAGATCAGTTTTTTTGTTATTATGATTGGCAGGACTCAACGATAATTTTGTGACCATTATCGCTGTGGAAGCCGGTATTTCTGGTCATTTTTCGAGTTTTGAGTTTAGTTTGTAGGCCTCAGTAGTCAGTTTTGACCAGTGTGTTGCTGAGGGTAACAGCTGGTCACTTGAATTTAGGATTTTGGTCTGCGATCTCAACCGAAGCCAAGTCCAGGAGAGCAACCATATTGGAATATTTATGCTCAATAGAATGCGCCTTAATTATTGCCTGTGGAGTCTTTGATATTGAGTTGGAGTTATGGATGTAACCCGGACCACTCCCTCTCTCCAAAAATCTACAAACTGAGCGACACCATGGCATACCGTAACTCTGTTTTCAGTTTTCCAGTCTTTGCTTTGTTTTTGCTCATAAGTTCTGAACATTCTGTTAAGTTTTAGGTTTTGTCTTATTTATGCGTGGCTTTGGTGATTATTCCACTGATCAAAAATTATCAGGTTTTATTCATGCGTGGTTTGGAAATAATTCCACAGATCAAAAATGTATCTAATTTTCATGATTTACTGGTTTGGTGGTTCCAGCGATAAAAATTATCTGGCGCCCTATTGAGACTGGAGGCTAAAGATAGAGAACGAACTTGTAGCGCAAAATTTAGCGTATATTGTGTACAATTTTTGCGTTATAATATATTGTAAAATGAGCGAATAAACTAAGTGGATCTGGTTTAGGCATGAGGAATTAAACAATTAAAAATTACACAGAACTTAGTAATAAATAATTTGCGAATTTATTTACACTATTTACACTGAAAAATTGTAAGAAATTATATTTAATAGCGAATGCAACTAAAACAGATTAGCGATAGTGAATGGAAACTCAATAACAACAGACACGCGATAGCGTATTCAACTTTAGTGATAAGATTCACGTACATAAAAGACACGAGGATGAGAGCAGTTAAATTCACGGAAATTAATATAGATACTAATTACACGAGAATAACAGTTTATTTATTCTCAATAAATAGCAGTCTCAATTTACTGACTATATATTGAGAGAAATTAGCGTAGCGGTTTAGTTTAATATCATAAAAGAATTAATAATAGCGAAGCGGTTTCAAGAGCACGAGGCAACTACTAGTGAAGCACGTTGTAGAATCTTAAAGATGGTAGCGTCGTTGAGTCGTTGAGATGCTTGCCGTCGACGTGGCAGCCTTGCTGCATATAACGAATTTTCCCATTGGCTTAAAAGCACGCCAACGGGAAGTAATTGGTAGCGAAGCCTCTCATTGGCTGGCCAACATAAAACGAATTACGTGATTGGCCGGCTTGTAGCGGGTTCTCAAAGCGTCTTGGCACGGTCCTGAGTTAGAAATTGTATGTGTCGGGCTTCAATAGCGAGTGACCCAGCACTATTCTGACCTTCAGTCAGTAGCGAGTTTGGCAACTCCCGGACTTAGCGGAAATGCACAAAGCTTGATTCAAATTAGTCCAGCTCATGACTGAACATATATATACATATATATATATATATATATATATATATATATATATATATATATATATATATATATACATTATATTCATGATTTTTAATTTGCTATTGATATGTCTTTTAAAATAAATAAGTGCAATTATATATACTTTGTTAGCTTCTTTAAATAATATATTGGAACATGCATTCGTTTTCATTTGAAGAATTTTATTGATACTTAACAAATAATTTGTATATAAATGTCGTCAAAGTACTATCTTCTTACACTTAAAAATTTTTTTATTGCATTAAATCAATGTATATTAACGGTTAAATTAGATTAAAATATAAAATTTCCATTTCAACGTAAGACCAGGGCTAGTTAATTCTATTGAAGTCAATGTTTTAAATATTATGATTCTATAGAAAATTAGTTAATGTACAATTATAAGCATGTGAAGAGTCGTGTACTAATTTACTAGTTTTGTTAAATTTATTTTTTTTTTCTTAATCTTTTTACATTTATTAACGATTGACCTTCTTTTAGCTGGCGTTTGACGAAGACTCTGCGATTTTTCGCAGTTTATTATCTCTGATCACTGCTTTCAATCAGCAGTTACAATATCAATTTTCTGCTATCTCTTAGCAGTCCCCGTGCTGCCCTCTATCTTTGATGTGGCCTAAATAATTAGAGTATTAAAACCGCACGGAAGGTAGAAGATCTATCAGGGAAGGAACAAGCGGATAAATGCTTGTTGGGAACCCGAAAGAAACAAGTGGAGGAAGCCCTTTACGTAGGGTATGGGAAGAACTTGCATCCCACCACTAATCCTAGATAAGCGGTTGACCAGAGCTGAAGTCTGGTACCATGGGAGACCCATTCTAATCCCCACTTCGACCAGAATCTCTCTATTTCCTGAGATGGGAGGAGAGTTTGGGTTCATGTAAGGTCGGACTCGTGGTAGCTGTTGGTAAGGCACCCACATGCATTGTATGCTTAATGGGTAAGCTTATGCTCATATTTCGCTTTTTTAATATATGCTGGATGTAATAATATACAAATAGGGTGATTGAAGGCGCGTATGCCCAAAAGGGCGAGGTATCGATCTCCCGTCAAATGGAGGCGGACATAACAGTCCCGTTACATTAATTTTTTTTTATCTCTCAGCAGTCATATATATATATGTGGAGGTTCGGCTTCACTCCGCAAGATGGCATTCACAACTCGCGCCTCTCGCAATACACGAGGGACGAGCTCTATGCCTGTTTCAATATATAACATTTCCAACATGTGACTTCCAACACGGCGTATAAGGTGGGGTATACGATAGACACAACTAACTGAGGAGTCTCAGCTATCGTATACTTGGACGAAACGCCTCTCACCCCACAAATACATTTTTCCATCTCTCTTCTTCTCATTATCACTCACAACGTTTCACTCTTTGGTAGCTGGCGACTTAGACAGTGATTATTGCAATCTAAACCTAAAGTATCGTCGCCAAATATATATATATATATATATATATATATATATATATATATATAAGCATTTACTGCACGTATTTGCAGTAGTATTCACAGGACCTGCTTTTGAAGCAGTTATTATTTTTTGTAATATACCTGACTAGAAATTCCAGTTAGGATTGTCGAAAGACGAATTTGGACCGAATAAGGCTTTCCGAGAAACGGCAAGCTTGATTCGGACCTTATTTCGGCCTCATAATAAAAACAAAAATACGGCAAGCCGAATTTGAACCTTATGGTATTTGTATGAGGAATACTAAAGCTCGAAATGCCACAAACATTCCAAACTTGGTTGTTCTTGGAAAAAAGTGTGACATAGCGTTAGTTAGAAATACTTTTGGAATTCCAATCTGATATTTAATAGTGATGACCAAATGCTCGCCGAGTTTCAGTATGCCAAATCAGGTAGTTATTAGGAAAGTGAATGGCAAAGTGAACTTCGGCGTATCTTCGGAAATTGATACGGCTGCTTTATAGTGCTTACCAAAGGCTTGCCAAAGTTTGGTATGCCAAATTAAGTATGAGTAGGAAAGTGAATAGCAAAGTGAACTTCGGCGTATCTTCGGAAATTGATATGGCTGCTTTATGGTGCTTACAAAAGGCTTGCCGAAAAATAACAAGCCTAATTTAAAACTTGTCCCGTTTTTATGAGGAAAACCTAAATTCGATATGCCAGTACTTTTCCAAATTTGTTGCTTATTAGGAGTTTTTGGCAGGACGTAAAAGTTCAGTGAATATTTGGAATCCCTGACTAAAATTGAATTGGGATGACTGACGGTTTGCTAAAGTTAGGTATGCCAAATTCGGCTATTACTAAGAAAGTATTTGTCATTGCCTAAGTTAGGTATATCTTTGGAATTCCTAGTAGGTACCGAATAATATTTTAATACCAATTTTTTTTTGAATTTAGTAAAACAAAATTATATTATTACAGTCATAAATGACCATATATTGCCAATTTTTATGTAGAATCATTTTTCACAGATAGATTACGGTTTTTCGGGCCGACTTTGGTTTCTGAATTTGCGCCAAATTCGGCTTTCTTAATTATGCAGAGATTCGGAAGTGCGTTATTTTCGTGATGCGTGCCTTATGCGGTTGCCTCATTTGGCGCAAACTCGGAATTCGGCATGCCTCATCCGGAACTAATAAAAAACGAACTGAAATTTCCAGTTGGGTAAATTATATAGTTATTAAATACTTATAATTAAATCTTATCAGATTTCTTAACTTTATTACGATGAATCCCATTAACTTAAGTTTTTCCATCATAAAGGAAGCTTTAAAATTAAACGATGATCACATCGACTATTTTGCAGATTTATTGCATAACAATTCTTATATGCTGTTTAAGAATCTTGGAAAATTCGAAGCTTAGAATTTATTTCACCTTTAGATTCTAAACGAAACCATATACAGATATTAAACAGTCGAGATCAACAATATAAGCATGCCAACCATGATGAATTTTCAACTGATTGTTGGGTTTGCTCTTATTATGACACAGAAAATATCTTTGTATTTGGTTCTTCGAGAAAAAAAACTGCATAAAAATCATGAAATTTTTCTCTGTCATTGCTATCCAAATTTTTCATTCAATTCATATACTATTAAATCTCCTGAAGTTCAAGTGCAGCTGAATGGTGATGATTATGGTGTATATGCAATTGCGTTTGCTACGTCTCTTGCACTTGGAGATTGGCCAGTAGAGAAATCATTTCGTTATGATCACAATAGCATGCGACATCATTTGTCTCAGATGTTTCAAATCAACATTATTTCGAAGTTTCCACAGATAATTGATAGTCCATTCACGTATTCATCTAATTACAACCAGCAAACTAATTTTAAATTTATGATTAAACCAAAATACAACTGTAATTCAATCACGAAGCCGAAATACACTGAGAAAGAGAGTAGATCTAAAACTATTGAACTAAATAAAATATAAAAATCGACAAAAAAATCTGATCAGAACTCAAACTTAAACAATGAAGTTGATAGTATCATTGAAATAAAAACAAATAAAACTTTTAACACTATAAATTTATCACAAGACGTAAAGGCGGCTGAGGCAGCCGTTCGGCACGCGCGTGGCTCGGGCGATCACCGAAGTTAAGCTGCATCGAGCATGACCACTACTTGGCTGGGTGACCGCTTAGCCACACGTCGGGTTCGAACGAAGGTCTCTGATTGCTAGGCGCGGGATGAAGATCCAGTGATCGGTAAAATGGGAATTTTATCGATCACTGGAGCTTCACCCAAACCGAACTGTACTGGCTAGGTTTTCTCTGTGGTTTCCCTGGCCACTGCACCTCCATTGCACAAGGGAGGCTGCAGGGCATCACCGTAATGATGCAGTACAGTATAAGCACAAGTCGGGCCACAGCCGCACAACGGAGGGCAGAGGAGGAGAAGTAAAGCAGTTTGCGATATAAAGGCAAAAAGTGTAAAAGGCCGTAATTGCGGCTATACACTAGAAAACAATTAAAAATTATCACAAGACGTGATTAGTCATTCATCATGCCAATCAAATAATACACAGCGATCTAGTCATAAGTATGTAAATGAACCGAAATCTAAACCTGTTAAGGAATTGCTTAGCCATTTCAAAGCTACGGAAAAAACGAGGAAAAATAGATCAACAAAAACTTGCAGTCAGAAGTTAGTTGTAGCTAATAAAATTAATAACAATACGGAAACAACAATTAATAAATCAACATATATCCAGAAATTGAATATTCATAGGGCTAATGAAATAGATTCTAAACATGAATTAATCGACAATCCAAATGTGAGTTGTTCAATTAATGAAGTAGATAATACTGAGGATGCAAAAATAAATAAAAATATTAATTATAATATACGTATCGCTGAAATTAAAAACTACCATTATTCTGAACCGGTGTTAAAGTTACAACCTTTACATATAAATCAATTATCAATAATCATTTGTAATGAAATGTTAATAGATCCTCATATTGATTATTTTACTTACTTATTGCATAGAGGTTTTAACTATGCTTTTCAAAAATCTTCGAAAGTTCAGGATCCAGACCTTGTTAAGATTTTAGATCCCAAAAAAGATCATATACAAATTCTGCCCAGCCCAGATGAAGAAAATGTGGATTATAAAGATGAAAAATTCTTAGCTAATCGTTGGGTTTGCTCTTACACTAGTCCCAAAAATTAAGGGATAGAAAAAAATTCAAAATTTTTGGTGATTTTCAATATGCTGTAATTCAGTGAAAAATGAACGTAGAGTGAAAATGAAAAAATCAATTTGTAGCCTCAAGTTTCTAGTTTTTAGATCTGGAATTGAAATTTTTTTATCATGCCCAGTTCCGGAGTAATCTTAAGAAAACCGACGAAAACAAATTTTCAAAAATTTTGCTCGTCTTTCGATAAGTCTATGTGCTTTAATAAATATTTTTGCACAATCTGACCACATGCTGTTTAGGAAATTTTATGCCCTGTCATTTGGCATCCAAAGATACCAAAAATTAAATGGGTATCCAAAAATATTTATTGAAGCCCATAGAATTATTACTAGACTAGCAAAATTGTTGAAGTTTTTTTTTCGTCGGTTTTCTTAAGATTACTTCGGAACTGTGCATGATAAAAAAATTTTAATTTCAGATCTAAAAACTAGAATCTTGAGGCTACAATTTGCATTTTTTATTTTTACTCTACGATCATTTTTCACCGAGTTCAGCATGTTGAAAATCACCCAAAAATTTCGAATTTTTTTTCTATCCCTTATTTTTTGGAACTAGTGTATTATGACATAGGAAGAATCTTTATTTTTTATTTTTTGAGGAAAAACTAGCTTCATAAAAATCAAAAAATTTATCTTCGTAGTTGTTATCCAAACTTTTCGTTTACTTCATATACTATTAAATTCCCGACAGTTGAACTGCATCTGAAATGCAGCCAAATAATAATGATTCGCGTATATATGCCATCGCGCTTGCTACATCTCTTGCACGTGGAGATTGGCCTGTAGATACATTATTCCATTATGAACAAAACAAAATGCGATCACATTTGCTACGAATATTTCAAAGTGTTGTCATATCAAATTTCCCCAAAGATATAAATGATTCAACGTCAGTTTTAAGTGATCTTACATGGAAAAAATCTAAACGAAAGTATGATAAACATGATGAAGCTGAGATAACTTCTGATAAAAAACGGCTTAAATGTAGAAACATTTAAATTCAAAATGACTAAGATTCAAATTTCAAAAATTTGAATCCTGAAGTAGAATTAAGCACTAATTCTCGAAAACGAAAATTGCATTCATCAACATTAACAGAGAAAATAGTTACAAAAAAAGGTAAGACAATTAAACATAAAAGTGGATTACCTATCCCTGATAATAAATATCAGGACATTATACTTCGAGGAAACTAATTAATAAATGAGTACTTTTGGCAATTTAAAGTAATTTTGGGTAATTGCTCTAATTATAATCATCGAGATACTTTATATCGAGAAAGACCTGATAATATTGAACCAGTACCGCCATTAGAGAAACACATACAAATACTCTATAGTCGAAACAATTATTGGGTATATTCTTTTTCTGATACTAAAAAGATTTATATTTATGATTTTTTGAACATAGGATTCTTAAATGAGGATCAAACTCTATTCTTACAATATTTATATCCCCACCAGAAAGTTGATTCGAACGCTACCGTCTTTTCAAAAGTTCATAAACAGCCCAATAGTTAAGACTATGGAGTCTTTGCCATAGCATTTGCAGTATCTCTTTTATTTAAACAAAACCCTGATAACATAATCTATAATCATGGTTTAATGCGACCACATTTATTGTCAATTTTCAAAATAAATATAATCACTCACTTTCCCGTAATATCAAATAAAAATAGAAGCACTTTACTTGATTTAGTAATAATCCGAAAAAAAGAATATGTTGCTTTAAAACATCACCTCAAGCGGTATGGAACAACCCAAAAAGCTGAAAATAAACAAGACTTATCACGTCCTCATCTAAAAGAAGAACAAAATAGTTCGTATCATCATTGTAACATTAACAATTCAACAAATATACAGAAGTTCTCGATACAAAAAAGAAAATTCGTACAAAAATATATTGATTCAGATGTAGAAAATCTTCTTTATCAACAAGGAAAAAAAATGTCAAGAAAATGAAACTCATATTATTCTTGAAAAAAAAAGTAGGCAAAATCGAAAAAATGTGAACGTTATACTGCAGAAAGTTACTCAAAACATTCAAAAAGTGGTCAGTTAGAAGCTAGTTTAGTTACTATTTTTGCTCGACATTGAAATTTAGCCTATTTTGGAGTAAAGCAAGAAATGATATACATTGCATGATCCGTCACTATGGTCCTGCATCATGGTTTGTTACAATAAGCCCTGCTAAATGGTTGTGGGAAGATTTAGCAGCATACGTACGAGAAATGAATACTCAAAACTTTGATAAATTATCTGTTAATGAAATGATTGCGGCTGATCCAATATCACTTTCCAGATTTATAGACAACAAATTTCAAGCTATTCTTGAATTTTTTTTTGTCAGATAGTCAACCACTTGGTAAAGTAGTTCATTATTATTAACGTCGAGAGTACCAAGGTAGAGGAGTTCAACATTTTCATATGTTTATTTGGGTGGAAAATACTCCTATTATCGGCATTAACACTAATGAAAAAGTTGCCGAATTTATAATGAAATATGTTGCTTGCAAATTACCTAATAAAAATATATCACCAACACTTCATAGGTGTATTATTTCACATCAACAGCATCATCATAATGACTATTGTTTAAGAGCAATAACACAAAAATCAGGCTATATTATTAAAGCCTGTAGATTTGGGTTCCCGCGAACTATTTCTGATAAATTCGTACTTGGTGATGCTACAACTTCAATCGCTGGTCGTAGAAACTTAAAAAGTAAAAGCCGACTTTACGATCTACCTCGCACTGATAAAGAAGCTAATTCGAATGATGATAATCCTTCTCTTTTATCTATATGGGAAGGTAACATGGACATACAATTTAATGGAGAAAAATCAACGTTGCTGACTTAATATGTCGCAAAGTATGTGACGAAAGAAGAAACTGCCAAAACATCAGAAACGGTCAGTGAAATTAATTCAACGAAAACTCTTCCTCAATTTTTATGGAATATAGCTTTTCAAAGCTTAAACCATAGAGAAATTGAAGCTCTCGAAGCTGCTGACACTTTATTAGGTATTTCCTTACATGGAACAGATCAAAATACCGTAATAAAATGGCTTAATGTTCGGATGATTAGAAATAGGAAATTAAAAACAAAAGATGAAATTGAACAATTGGAAAAGTTAAATCCTGCATTAACTGATATACTTTGTCCTTCTTTGATTGATGATTATAATCCTAATCGTCCAGCAGGATTAGAATCGGTATGTTTATATGACTTTGCTAAATGGTTTGACATAACTAAACGTGAACTGAAAAATAATATAAATGAATATTATGAAATACACCCGTCTGTATTTCTTAAAAGAAGATCTCGTGGATACTTGATAAATCATTACAGATATAATATTGCAAATCAACCAGAAAATTATTTTTATTTTCTTTTATTGCTGTTTCAACCATGGCGTGACACATAGGAACTAAAAAATGGATATGAAACTTACACAGAATCTTTTTCATTCCACCAAAACATGCTCGAACAAGCTAAAAACTATCATGAGTATAATGAAGAATTCCAAAAAGGCTTGGATTACGTTAACAATCAAGTAGAGAAAAAATTAAATAGTTAAAAAAATGACGAGGTCTTTCAAAATAATTCAAGAGACTATGATCCTATCGAAGTCAATATGCTAGCTAAAGAATTGAAAGACGCTGCAGAAAAATTACAAATCGATTTTACTCTCACAGATATGATTAAACAAATGAATTCTGATCATATGAGAGTTTTTGAAAAAATTAAAATGGAAATTCAGTCTAATGGAACAAAAGTTAGGTTATATGTAAGCGGTGAAGGAGGAACTGGTAAAAATTTTTTTATTAAAGTAATCAAGAGTTGGATTAAAGAAGAAATGAACCAAGAAACGATTGTAACGGCTCCTACAGGTATTGCGGCATTTGATGTTAATGGTCTTACAGTACATCGGGTATTTCAAATGCCTGTTGAACATGGTAACACACCGCGTTATACACAGTTATCAGATAGTGCTCTAAAAATGTTACGAGACCAATTAAAAGTTGTTGCTTTAATTATTATTGATAAAATATCCATGATATCTAATATCATGTTATTATATATTCATTTGAGATTAGTGGAAATTTTCAATGTTGATGATTGGTTGAGTGGAAAACATATTGTCGTTTTCGGTGACTTACTTTAACTCTCACCTGTACATAAAGATCCAACATACAAAATGTTATCATCATCAGATATAGAAAAATATGTTGGATCACTCAGTTGTAGTAATTTATGGGTCAACTTATTTAGTTATGATGAATTAAGTATTAATATACGACAAAAAATAGTTAAAGCTTATGCTGCGTTGTTATCTCGTGTACTTAGACGTGCAATGACTGCGGAAGATATAAAGTTGCTAGAACGAAGAAAAATTATTGTCGATTGTTCATTATCATATTATGACAGACTGAGTGAAATATGTTCTTACATCAATGAATTACCCTCGAATACAGTTTGTTTATTAGCCACTTGTAAGCAATGTGATTTAATCAATTCAGTAATGTTGGACAAAATTATTTCTGATGTTACTATACTTGATGCTTGTGATCATATAGATTGTCCAAAATTTTTAACAAAAAAAGCATACGATACTTTAAATAAAATGAAAGAAGCCGTACTGCTGGACTTGCAAAAACTATTAAAATTAAAATAGGTGCAAAAGTAATGCTTAGACGCAATATTGATGTAACATTTGGTCTTGTTAATGGGGCTATTGGTATTGTCAAGTCTGTTTCTAAATCAATTGATGGAAGTCAATACTAGATGTCAATGTAGATTTTGGGAAAGATAAGTACGCTATTGAAAGAATCCAGGTTAAATTTCAAATTTTTGACAAAGCATTTGTTATCAGAGAACAGGTTCCATTATGTCTTAGCTATGAAATCACTATTTACAAAAGTCAAGGTTTGAGTTCAGAAAATATTATTATTGATGCAGAGAATACTGTTTTTAGTGTTGGTCAAAGTTACGTTGGTTTTTCTCAAGTAATAAACTTAAGTGGATTGCATTTGATAAACTTTGATCCACACTCAATTTAGTCTAATTCAGAAGCAATCCAAGAGTATAATCGTTTAAGACAGGCTTACAGACCTGATCTTCCATCAATTTCAACTACAAATAAAAGTTGGTCTAAAGTATAGGATTTAATATGGGGAGTTGAAGAATATATTGTTCCAAATGACCAAGAAATTGCTAAAAAGTCCTCATGTACGAATTTATTATTATCAATTCATGGTATTGAAAATTTAGATGGTATTTCTAGTTGTATCAGTTTCATTATGCAATGTATTTTTTACAGTAGAATCATAAGGTCATTGTTACGACATAAACCTAACGATTCAAATCAAATCACAAAACTCAATAATTTATTAGACATTTACACAAATGATAAAACTACTTTCAAATCGAGTTTTGTGAACGAATCAATTTCGAAACAACTAAGGTTTGATACAGAAGCAAATCCATCTATAATACTTTCTACTATTTTCGATAAAAATGATGATATTAAAAATTGAGTGCAATATGAATTAAACTTCAGTGACTGGTGCAAATCATGCGATTGTACAAAATCGTACGGAGCTTCAGATTGTATTTTATCTGTTCAAATATCTGATGAAAATAAAATTTATAATTTACGAGAATAGAATATAATTTATTTTGCTTCTAGGAGTAGATTCCTATTGCAAGGGGATAATCACATATACATACAATTTTTCATATAATTTCAGGTACAATTATAAAAGAGAAAATCAGTAGATATAAACAACACATTACAATAGGTTATTCAAAAGGAATAAATGCTCTTAGAGAGCAGGCGCTTTGTATAAAATGGTATACTGGTTTTATGATAGGGCAATTGGGATTTAAGATGTCATGGATTGTAGACGCTGGTCCGAAGTTGGCGATGATGTAGTGCTGCCGAAGGTTTTTGAGCTGTGGGCATCTTAGGAGCAAATGTTCAATGCTGTCCTTTTCACCAAGATTGCACAGCGGTTAGTTTTGTGGATATTCAAAGTTGTACTTACAGTTGTTTACGTTTATTGTACAGTAGTAGCAGCTAGCCAATCTGAGATGAGCGAAAACCCTTAGTGTCTGGAGATTTGTTTTTCTTCGCAGGTAGCTGGAATTTGGATCCGTTAGCGTATAGTAGGTTTGAAGATAGTGGGAGTTATTAGCGAGTCTGAGATCCTGCTGAAGTAGTGAGTTTTTGTACATGTTTAAGAACTCTTCTCCTCTTAAGCACCAGGTGTAAAGGTTTAGTCTTGCAAGGCTCTGGGCTATTTCAGGCGAGACACTTTCGATGATCAATAGAAACTTCTTAAACCAGTTTGTTTTCGCTGTGCTGGCGTCAGTTTTAGCAAGATTAGTTAGCCTGTACAGGCATATTCTTGGTAATCTTGAGTCTTTCATCATTAGAATTCTAACTGCGTACTTCCAAGTATTTTTAACCACCATATATGCTTAGTATGTTCTGTTGAACTCTATTCTCAGTAGAGCGTTTGCCGTTGTCGTAGGTGGTCCAAATACTTGCTTAATACAGTCACATTGTATTTTTTTGATCAGCTCCAGATAAGATAATGCCCATATGGGTGAGGCATATAATAGTGTCGCAGCAACAATGCTATCAAAAAAGTTCAAGATATTCTCCACAGAGTCAATTCTGGAAGCATAAATAATAGACGAAACCATGCTCAGCTCACATTTGGCCTTCTTGATGGCGTTTATGGCTGTCTGTCGGCTGAATCCACTTGGCAAGACGGTTAGACCGAAATACTCGTATTTTTCAGCTATTTCAATAGGCTCGAGGTTGAAATAAGAGGTCAGTTTGCTCGAGATTCTGCCAACCTTGCGGCAGCGAATGATTTTTGTTTTTTGTGTGTTTACAGTAAGTTTGTTCGTTTGGCAGTAATTGTGCAGAAGGTCTAGCTTCCTTCTCAGGTCATTTTCTGATCTGCCTAATATAACTAAGTCGTCTGCGTATAATAATACTAGTAAATCGGAAGTGCCATTTATATTTATGCCTTTTCAGCCGTTCTCTCTGAATATAGTTTCAAGGTCTGCGATGTATAATACAAATAACAGTGGGCTCAAAGTTTCACCTTGGAGTACTCCTTCTGCTGAACTGAAACAACGGGTAAATTTATTATTGCTCTTGACGCAGAACGATGCCGAGTCGTATATGTTCTTGAGTATCCGAATGAATTTAGCGCGAAGACCAAGGTTGTAAAATTTGAGCCATAGCAGCTTGTGGTTTATGGAGTCAAAGGCGAGATTGTATGGCTGTTGATAGATTAAAGAGATTGTCTATGCAGCTTTTATTTTTCTGAAAACTCTCTTGAGTTTCCGTTATAACATTGTTTGACTCGGCCTAATTGTCTAACCTTCTGTTGAGCATGGATGTAAATAATTGAGAGCAGTGGTTTATTAAGGCTATTCCACGATAATTCGCGGGGTCTAATTTGCATTCTTTTTTATGTAGCAAGGTAATCGTGGTCGTAAACCAGCCAACCGGGATCATTTCGGACTCAAGTACTATGTTAAACGTGCAGAGTATATATAATTTTGGCACGGTGTGTTGAGCGTAGAAATTTTCCCAGATGTTTATGTCGATTGGATTGTTATTCGGAGTGGATTTGTTTTTAAAGCGTCTCACAGCTCTCCAGAATTCGGCTGGGTTTTTTAAATTGGCTAGACTGTTTAATGTTCCGTTATTAGTATGGGTTGAAATAGATGATCTAAACATTAAACAAATACGATGGTCGACTAATGCGAAAAATGTTTGTATACTATTTATGGGAAAGAAATAAAGAAAACATTCCATTTGAATATTAGAATAAATCATCGTACAAATAAATTAGATTAATATAAAAACGAATCTACTGAAAAAAAAGCTAACAAAAATTTCAAACTTTCCAACATCGTGAATCGCTCTGATTAAGAAATCTAATTTGAAATAATTTGATAAATCTCAATTATTTTATATTGTATCATATCATAAAATTCTGATTTAAAATAGTTCAACTTCGAATTATTCTGAATTATAAAATTATAATTTGAAATAATTCAAAATAATTGTAATAAAATTTTGAATCACCCGAAAAACTAAAAATCACGATATTATTTTTTTCTTCGAATTAATTTAAAATGATTCGTTTCAAAATTTTAACTCAAAAGCAAAATAATTCAGGCGATTTGGAATGATTTAAAAAGATTAAGAGTTATGTAATCTTAAATCACTCCAAATTAGATTTTTTAATCAGGGTCAAGTGAACTAGTCTTTATTTACGAGATAAACAAATGTCAATACAGATAATTGGGATTTGAGTCAACTGTTGGTTAGAATAATATTAACTGTTAATAACCAGCACTAAAACCAGGTAATTTACCAGTTTAATTACTGATGTAAGTCAATTAACTTTAATTGTGTCTTCTTAACATTAAAAATAATCTGAAACTGTCGTTTAAGTACTAGCTTTTGATTAATGAACGAAGCTGAATAAATTATGTAGTTATCAAAACTGATAGAAATAGTTTTTTAGGTAAATTATTTTAATGATATAAACTGTTGAAAATATAAAATAATAATATAATTGTTGAAAATAATATGTAAATCTATATAATGAGGATTTAAACATATCGATACCAATAGTGAACCTTGTTTTATTATAATTCCTAGCTTATATAATGAATATATTGGATGCACATGATGACGCTCTATTAAATGATATGATAAATAATGTTTCGTTGAAACCTCGTGAAAATATTGCTCAAGCTAATCACACTAATAATATGCAAGCGGAAGGACAACAATATAATGACTTCACGCAAGTACCAGTTCAAGTTGGAAGAGAGTTATCACTCCTTAGTATTAATGGTCAATCTGCAGGAGCTTATTCGATACATTGCGTTGATGGTAGAAGGCAAATGGTTGCAATTGAAGCCAATGTTCAAGATGAAAAAAACAACTCGAAAGATCGGAATGCTGGATTTAAAAGATATGAAAATTGTGCTCGCGGAAAACGTGGTGGTCGTGCTCTAGCAAAACGAAACGCATTGTGAGAATCTATCATTACTTATTTTGGTTTACATGAAGTATTTTCTGTAGGGACTATATTTTATGCTCACTGATAATTCTACTTTAAGATACTGAAGAGGACAATAATTTAAACTCAAAAACAGCCTGGAACGGGGAAATAGGACCTATATTTTCAAAAACGATTGATCTGATCTATCTCTATTTTTAAGCTAAAGAGTTTTTTTTAATTATGTGAAATTATAGTATCAACTAAACTTATGTTTTATTACTCTACTTAAATCTATATAACTTTGAGTGTTAAAATAGTGAATTAGAAAAACAAAGTTTTACTGTATTCGTTATTTTATGAATAAACAAATATTATTGTAAGATAATAAATAAATATTATTTAGAAAATAACTGGAATTACTTCAAAACAAATGTTTCTAGAAAATAGACTTTTAGTATTTATTTAATTATTACGATATTCCATACAACATACTTTAAATGATAAGTGTCAAGAATTATTTATTTATGAAAGAAAAATAAGTTGTAATTAATTTTTTTCAGTTGCGTCGTACTCATTGATTTTTTCTCCGCCATGACAGAAATAATAAATATTAATTGAAGGTTAATTAACGGCTTACTATAACTTCTTATCAAATATTAATTAAGTTGAGATACGTACTCTTTATCATCATGCTGAAAACGAAATTTTTGAGTACCTCGAGTTTGATATTTATGATGGAAAATCTGTACTTTACAGGCAAATCGCAAACGAGCAGAATCAATACTATTTTGTGTATCAATATTTGAAATGCCAGTTATATCTTCCTGAACTTTTTGGTCTAATTTTTATTTACTCTCTGATACTATTCTACCCTGCATTATTAATTTGTTGATTAGTTGGAAAAACCTCGCAGTAATATAAATTAACAATTACTTCCAGATTCTTCATAAAATCCTGTAGAAACTAATTTTTTTATTAAAGTGAAACTACGTTAGGCGCGGTAGGGGAAAATTTTTGTAACTCCTTATCCTGTTGTAACTCCTCATCCTGTAATGTTAATCTTATCTAGCGTGAATCTTTCTTGTAACTTGTATACGTGAAGGTATATATTTGTGTGTATGTGTAAGCATGTATTAGTACTTGTATGGGTCTAGTAGTATACCAAAATGAGTAAATATATAATTGAGTATATATAGTCTGGGACTGCGTATAGTATATAGTTTATGATTAGTCTCAAATAATATATATCTATAAATACACATATATATATATATATATATATATATATATATATATATATATATATATATATTACAGCATATACCAGACATTTAGTTTGTTTATGTGTATTTAAATCATATGGACGCTTTGATAAAATTAGCGTGTTTACAAACCACCAGCGATCTGGTTTAGGCGTGAGGAATTGAACAATTAAAAATTACACAGTTTTTATCAATAAGTAAATGAGCGATTTATTTACACTTATTTACACCTTAAATTGTAAAAAGTTATGATTAATAGCGAATGCGCCAAAACAGACACGTGATAGCGAATGCAATTTTAGTGTTAAGATTCACGTATATAATTGACACGTGGTCAGAGCTATTATCTAAGCGGAAATTATTCATAATATAATTATAAATCACAATTAATTAATTTACTCTCAGTAAATAGCAGCCTTAGTATACTGACTAAATAAGAAGAGAAATTAGCGTAGCGGGTTGATTTAATATCACACAAGAATTAATAAGCGAAGCGGTTCCAAGAGCACGAGGTAACAAGTAGCAAAGCACGTTGTAGAATCACGAAGATGGTAGCGTCGTTGAGTCGTCGAGAAGCTTGGTGTCGACGTGGCAGCCTTGCTGCATATAACGAATTTTCCTATTGGTTTAAAAGCGCGCCAACAGGTAGCAGTTCATAGCGAACTCTCTCATTGGCTGACCAATATAAAACGAATTATGTGATTAGCCAGCTTGTAGCGGGTTCTCAGGACGTCTTGACACGGTCCTGAATTCGAAATTGTATGTACCGAGCCCAAATAGCGAGTGACCCGGCACTATTCTGACCTTCAGTCAGTAGCGAGTTCGGAAACTCCCGGACTCAGCGGAAATGCACGAAGCTTGATTCAAGTTAATCAAGCTCGTGACTGAACACTTTCCGACTGAACCCGATTAAAACTGATTGAAAAAATTTAACCAGATTCAATCGGAAAATAATAATTTATTTCTCGATTTAATCCCGATTGATCAATTTTTTATTTCTCCATGTAGAATGTTCTAATTGATTTTAAACTATCTTCCTAATGGGCTAGATATATAGCTAAAGTCCTTAGTAAAAATGAAACGAGGCACTGGCTAGCGTCTTGCTAGCGTCGCTAACGGTAGATGACAAACGAGGCGACCCACGTTTATTTTTAATAGGGGTTTGCGTATTATCTACGAGATACGAGTAGTTTAACATTAGACAGTATAAATATTGTAAGCTTAATATTGTATAAATCCTTTTTACTGCAGAATGTTCTATTAATTGTATCTTATAAACTATGCACTTTAGCAATATCACCCTGTTTAGAAAATCTCATAGATTCTCATACATTCCCATAGAGATTTTATGAGAATGAGTGAGTTCTATGAGAAGTGCTATATGGTTAAGTAGAGGGCGCTATACATACAGCTATCAGAATCTCTCGGATTTTTTTAGCAGGAAAGTATAATAAACAATTCCGTAGAGGACGAAATTTTCTAAACGATGGATGCTATGCATCTTTTTTGTACGCTGAGCCGTTTTTTTTCATTATTAACAAAAGTATATGAAACGAGTTAAAATAGACTTTCGGAGCAGATTGAATCGACATAGATCGAGTTAGAACGATCTATTTTATAGCCTTTCAAATTTAACAAATTCTCTGCTAATTAAAACTGGTTTCAAAATGATAGCTTAAAATTTGGCTAAGTTATAGCAATTTAAAAAAAGGTTATTCAATTAACATACTTTTTCAATGGGAAAATTCGATACTCGAGAAAAAATACTTTAAATTAAATTTAAGAGCTGAAATTGACAGGGAATTTTTTTCTCAATATAAACAACAAAATTTTCCTGTGTCGGCAAGAAAAAAAAATTTCGTTTCAAACGCAGTGGATTCAATTAGAAAATAATAATTCATTTATCGATTATTTTCCGATTGAATCTGATGAAATTCGACAGACAATTTTCAATTAGTTTCAATCGGATTCAATCGGAAAATAACACTTTAGATAGTATTGATAATTATTAAAATTTGGGCAGATATGAATTTCATTTATCATTAATTCAGCAATTTTTAAAATATCCGAGTATAGAATTTTATCTGTCTTTCCAATTTAATTAATTTTATAAAAAGTTAAAACAAGCATTTTTCAGGATTATATAAACACTTTTTTTAAAAAACTGTATTGATCGAGTTTAAAACTATCACGAAAATAGAAGAAAACATCAATAAAAAATTATATATATTGTTATGTCGGATGTAAAGCAGAAGCAGACTTTGAGCTCTGACCATAATATGCCAACGGTGTTAAGGATGGCAAATTATGAGCGAAAGTCTCTTTTCACTTCAAAATCGGACGTATTTAAATATTCGGTCCTAGTCTTGCGACTAATAGACCGGGGATCGGTAAAATTTTGAATGAGAGTTATAATACTAATTCTTCGATTTTATAGGTTTATATTGAAAGAGAAATTATAAGCAAGATAAATTTCTGACTTACTTGGCTACAGCTTATGTTATGGGTAGAACAGTTAAATAATAGTATGGTCTTTTCCCTTTTCTGTGAACTTTCCATTTGGTGAACTTTTCCAGCTTTAATTTTCTAATGTAGAGTGGCTACCAGCCGACTCTAATTTTCTACTATTATGCTTATTATCCGTTAATTTTCTAATCTAGAGTGGCTACCAGCCTACTCTAATTTTCTATTATTATGCTTATTATCCAACCGTCCACTTTGGACCCGATTTCACGACTGACTCTCCTAGTTAAAAATTCGGAGATTCACAGAAAATGAAAAGGCGTTTCTTAACTATTTTGTTCGGGGGAAAATCAGGTCCAATAGAAAATCATCTTGGCCTTGACTTTCCTCCCATTTGTTTTAAGGCTCAATGCTTTGAGGATCGCACCATCCCCTTCGCATTAATCCTAGGCGTGCTCTTTTTCCCTTTCTCTAAATTATCTTTGACTTAAACTTGCTATGTATTTGACTATTTATTTACTTATCTATTTATTTATTTATTTAATTCTCTATTAATCTACTTATTCATTAATTTATCTATTTAATTATTTTATTAATCATTTATTAATTTATCTATTTATTTTATCAGTTCCTTATTCATTTATTTATTTTTTAATTATTTACTTGATTATCTATTCATTCATTTAGTTATTTAGTTATTTATTTATCTATTTATTTGTTCAATTATTTAACCATTTATTTCTCTGTTCAGTCCATTTTCCAACTGCTGTTTATTTCTTATTTTATATTCTGATTCTTTTTGTTTTAATTTAAAATTTTGTTTAAATAAAATACTTCCGTTACTTCCAAAACTGATCTGGAAAGTTTTAACTTTGGGTCGGAGCATTCCCATGCAGCGGAAACATAAATTTTCTATTTTATTATCACTTTTATGAGATTTCGTAGAAAAACTCTCAAAAATGATGTTTGGCCTTATCGCGGGAGTTATGCGGCTGTCCCCTTTAGAGGACCCCTGCACAGCTCCCACGATCGGTTTTCTCATAACGAAATACTAGAAATAGATTTCTCTAATTTATTTTTGTTATTTCTCAGAACATTTTAAACTAAACATTTTTTCTTTAATGTTTTAACTTTAAATTTTATCATTGGATATACATATGAGATGAGAATGATCCGACATAACAATATATTAAGTTGGTTAAAAAAAAAAAATTTGTTTTTTTTTTTTTGACATCCAAAAATTGAAAGTCTACCTAAAAAAAAAAAATTTCAGTACCAATCCAAGCTCTTAATAATAATACTACGGTTTGCGTCGATCAATTTTTTTATTTTCTATTTAAATAACACGGGAAAAAAACTTTTTATTTTTTAGAATTTTCTAACTTACAAGCCAATCAACGAATTGTTATGCACGATAGATAGTTTTGTAGGATATGGAATGCTCTACAACAAAAGTCTCACCATTTTTTGATAAATCTAACTGTTCAAAAGTTATTTGAGCTTAAAGTCAAATTTATAGAAAATTGTGAGATCTTCTTACTTTTCCGGCGAAACTATCGGTTTTATTTGAAAATCTCATAGAATCTTTGTTGTAGGTAATTTCATTTCTCAAAAATTATTATGAATAAAGTTTTTCAAAATTTCGCTTTTTTTTCTAGTTATTTTCTTTTCAATGTCAAGCTCATAAAAAAATAGTTTTCTGATTGATTTTTTATAAATTCTAAAATATATTTTCCGTATTTTCACTTATGTTTTTTAAATAAAGTATTTTCATGGGGGTGTTTAACGCAAGGATTTTCGTATGCTCCAACTAATAGAAAAAAAAGTTGCTTGAACTAAGAGAAAAATTTCTTAGGAGAGAAGATATAAGTAGAGGAGAGGAAATTCACCAGTCCTAGGCAATAGCAGTGGGAGTAGTTCGGTGCTCGCCACTAGATAGTGCCCACCACTTGTGCAGTGTCCCTGGTAAGAAACGTAGTTCAGACGTATTATATTCCAGACTTGGAAGCTATTCTCACACGAGCACTTATCTGTTGTTTGACAGAGAGACAAGTGCCAGTTTTGGTGGTAATATAGTATATCCTACATTACTTCATAACATGAAATCTAATTGTTAATATAGATTCAACGTAGATTTTAATATGTTTGATTTTTTAATTTTTTACCATTCAATAATGTATAAAATTATTTTTTCCCGGAAATCGGTAATTTTTGATTAATTTACAATCGAAACCTTTCAGAAATATCTGATTAACTCCAATTGAAACTGATTGAATGTTAATCGGAAATTTCTGATTAACTTTCAATCAGAATCATTCGGAAGTTTCCGATTGAATCCAATTGAAACTGATTGACTGTCAATCAGAAATTTTCGATTAAATCTGATAGGACGTTTTCAATCAGTTTCAATCGGAGTTTTTAATCAGGGTACCACTCTGTAAATATTAATGAAAAGACTAATGTTGCTAGGAACTTTTTTAGCTTAATCTAGACCCAATACCCCTGTCAATTTTCGAATTGGACTATAGAACCATTTTTTGGGATTGATCGATTAAATTTTTGCTGCACAAATATAAGAACAAGTTTTGTTTTTAATTATGGAATCATAAAAAAAATTCCGAAAAATTTCAAAAACAATTCAAACTTTTTGTATTGTGTTCGAAATTTATTGTTTTTAATTTTTTTTCTTTTGTCACTTCCTTGAATTTAAAAATTTTTTGTCTCGCGGTATTTCTCATGTTTGTGTAATAGCCTGAGCTCTAAAAAAATTTTCATGAAAATGCACCGAAACTAAAGATATCACGCTATAAAATGCTTTTTTAAAAATCTCGATACGATTATTTTTCACAAAGTTACAGCCTCCCAAAAATCACAAAAAAATTTATAAAATTTTTCTGTTCCTTTAATTTTTTACGTTAGTTTATTTGTTTATATATGTCCGTATGTAATCATTTGATCTTATGTGGACTAAACATCGAGTAAAAATACTTTACGTTGTATCATATATGATCATACATGACCATATATGATTTTATATGATTTGGGTATAAGTTAGAAGAAATTTCCTTGCCTTTATATATCGTCATATATGAACATGTATGACTCATACATCAACATATATGAATCATATTTAAACATATATGATTCATGTTTGATCTTATATGGTCATGTCTAATTATATATAGGCAGATATCAACTTTTTTTCCCGGCTGTATGTTCATGCATGTTCATATATGCCCATATATGATCATATATGATCTTATATAGATTGAATATCAAGTAAAAATATTTTATGTTGTATCACATATGGTCATACGTGACCATATATAATCTTATATGATTTGTGTATAAGTCAGAATAAATTTCTCTGCCTTTATATATGGTCAGATATGAACATGTATGACTCATATAAATATATATGAATCATATATGATCTTATATGGTCATATCATATTATATATAGCCAGATATGAACTTTTTTTTTCCCGGGCAGTGACATTTCCCCTTAAAGAAGAGCAAATTTCTAATGAAAAAATTTACAATTCATTAAAATTGATTTAATTGTTAAAATATAATTGGAGTCGATCTTTAGGAAATAACAAGATGATATCAACAACGAAATCAAATCAGGGTAAAACTTATGGTTTTCTTATTCGTTATCATTATCCTTCGAAAACAAATGTACATATAGAAACACCCAAAAATATAACTGAAATAGAGCAATAATAATAATAATACTTTTGTAAATACAGACAATAAAATATTACTAATTTATTATTTAATAAAAATGAAAATTTTGTTACACCCTGCAAAATGTCGAAAGTAAATCCAGATTGGATACAGATTTTACTCAAATTCGAATTTACTCCGTCACTCGAAATTCCGGAGTTTAAAAAAAACACTTCGCATTCGGAGTGAATGAGGACTTTTTTATGAATGGAGTGATTTCGGAGTGTCGCGAATTTTATTTCAATCCGTATTCACTCCGGCCTTGAGTTTTAATACTTAAATAAATTTATATTTAATAGAAACAGCTGTTAATTAGAAACATAATTATTTATTAATTATTTAAATAAATAATTTATCCAGCTATTACTAATTAAACTTAAAATATTACGTTTTTAATTCATAAAATATTTTAGTAACTCACTAAATTATAATTTCTTATTTATAATGCATAGTGAAAATATTAAATTATTGAATAGCTATAATGAGATAGTTATTATGGGAATATTTGATATTTCGGTGCAAATAGGCAATTTCATATCTTGGTATTGTTACGTCCTGGTTGATGTTTTGGCGCTGGCGTGGTTGAGCGGTCGATTTGAATTGGACGTAATGAGAACTTACATATAATTATAAATAATTATTTAATAGGGGTTGAACAGCCACCATTCGGTGGTTGAAATAAACTGGTTATTATTTTATATCTCAATCCGATTTATTCAATTGTAAAAGAATAATTTCAATAATGTGGAAATATACAATTGAATCAATTTATAAATTGTTAAAGTTCGTCTAACAATAACTTCGAAAGGGTGAGAAAGAAGTTGAGTATTTAATATTGAGCCTGACTGCTCTCTATGATTCTATATTTCAGACTGACTTCTCTTGATCGAGAAAAACTAGAGTAAGTCTCTTATCAATACGAGGCGCTTGGGCATCAGGCCCGCGCATCGTTCGATATAGAGGGGTGGATCGTGATAAGCAATATTCTCCGATGATCCATTCTCCGTTCTCACGCTTTCTCCGTTTTTATTATTAACAAATGAGTCACTTATCTATGAACAAAGTTATCTTAGAACAAAATAGATGTTTGTGCAGCTGCACGTCTCGAGGATTTACTCGAGGCGTCAGCGTTTATTTGTACATAACAAATATTAAGAGAAAAATAACTTAATTAATATGTTTCAAATATTCTAAATAATTATATTATTTTATGTTCTATTATTTTATATTATTATGTTATGTTATATTAATATATTATATTATATCCTATAATATAGAGTGACTTATTAATTATGCAACTTGCTAAATTATCAATATACATCTTAATTAATTAGTTAGGTCTCAGATCGGTCTCTTAATAATTAGTATTTAAAAATAGTCAGAGACATCTGACGAGCAGGCTGGGACGTAACACCTCCCCACCCGGTAGACAAGCGCCACGCTTGTTCTGGGCCTTAGCTCTTGTTGTAAATGTAGTTTATTTTCTTTATTGTTTTATTTGTAACTCTATTTTACCCATCTTCGAGTTTAAGAAATCTAAGTACCGACCTGTGACCTATGACTCGACGCCTGCCTTTTTAGTGGCGACATTTAAAAAAATCCATTCTCTTTCTAATCCGTCTGTTTGTGAATCATGGTAAACATTTTTATGGATGTTTCTTCCAATCCTATTTGTTTGGGGATTAAGATAAATTATGCGTCACGTATGCCGTATCTGTGGCTAGAAAATTATCTAAAAATTTATATTTTTTTGTAAAAAAAAATATTTTATATATTCATAAAATTATTTACCGTGTTTTTTTTTTCTTTATTGAATTTAATTTTTTTTCAAATTATTTAAAAGTAGACTATATGCGTATATAAAAAAAGATTTTACGAATAGGACAAATTCATAAAATTTTCTTGTTAAATTATTAGTATGTTCTTTTTCAAAAAAAACTTTAAGATATAATGTTTGTAAGAAGTTTATGCTAAGGAGAAAAGAAATTTTAAAATCTTAAACTATTGTTTGAATGTTATTTTTTTTGTCTTTTTGATGTAATTATTACTATGATTTTAGTTTTCTTTTAGTTCTTTTAAATTTATTACTTTATCGTAGTATATAAAAATTTCTTCATTTCTTTCTTTTTCTTTCTATTGTTTAGTTATTTTTTTTTTTTTTTTTTTTTTTTTTTTAGTATCGTTTTCTGAATTTGTTTATTAATGTTAATAAGTACTACTATATTATTACAAAGATGTATCTATTTTATATCTAAATATTTGTATATATTTATTTCTTAATATTACTTACGATTTTTCTGCCTTTATGTGCTACTTCTGTATATTTGCATATTTTTGTTTTCCTGCGTTTTACATATTTTCGTGTTTTTTTTTTTTCTTTTTTGCTTAAAATTCTATATACATTTACATTAAACTTATCTATTAAATAATATATAAAGAGAAACTTAATCTACAATTTCTTAATTTTATATAAGAATTCTATTTGAGTCTATATACTGTTAAAAACATATTATTATTTTTTTCTGTCTTCTTTTTTTTCTTTTTTTTTTTTTTTTATATTTTTAATTTTTTTTTTTTTTTTGAAAGTTTATAGTCTGGAAGCCTATATCTTTTTTTCTTAGCATTAATACTCAATTTCAATTAGTAGCAGACATTATTGCTACTATCATTATTATTAAATTTTGTATATGTCGAGTAAATTCATTCATTAATTATAAACGTTAAAAAAAACATTATTCTAAAATTTATTTATTATTTAAATAATAAAAAAACGTTGTGGTTCGTTCGCTTGTGTTACCCTGCGTGGGCGTGTTGTAAATTTAGGAAGGGCAATTTTTTTTTTGTGCTGGGGGTCCTTTCTGCGAGTCTCATTTGTCTATACTCTCACCGGGGTGTGATTTTAGTGTCTAAGTGGGGTCCCGTGAGCGTTTTTGGGGGCCCTATTATAAAAGTTCGTGTTCGTGCATATTCAGTATATTCGAAAAAAAAACTAGTGTCCTGTTTTCGCGTCATTTCCACGATTGAGTTTATCAACATGGTGCATCCACTTTTAGTAAATTACTGCGTGGACCCGCTTTCCGTAAGTGTTTATTGTAGTATTCTGTGCATCTCTTTTTTTTTTTTTTTTTTTTTTTTTTTTAATTCTTTATGTTTTATATATTTTTCAGAGTTTGGATGTCGGGTTGTGGCATTTTTTTATTGGCGTCCTGTTGTGGATTACGTCAGTTTCTGCGTATGGGCGTTCGTGGAAATTGAGTCGCCGATCAATGGAGGAGTTGCATTTATTCTTCCAGCGGATTTTCGATTTATACAATTGTATTTGTATGGCGAATGACGTGAGTATTAACTTTATTTATTCGTTTTCCGATTTTTTTTTCTTCATAGTTAGTTTGTACATACCTACATATACATGCATCCTCGCACACATATATACCTACATTTTCGCATGCATACATACATACTTACATATACATGTATATATATGCTTCTTTTTGTTAGTTATATAATCATTAACTTTTTTTTTGTTTTTTTTTTGTTACTAGCCTGAGTATCGTCCGGCTATCCAGGGTATGATATGTATCGATTCTATGTACCGCCGTCGGATGCAGCGGCGAGCTGATCGTAATGATTGGTTCCATCAGCGGCTTTTGCGACCAGCTGACGTCGCGGAAGGTGACGATTTCGACTTCCTCGGGATTCGTTGGATGCATGAGGGCCGCTGGGGGGAAGACCACCCCGCTGCAGACTGGTGCCATCCGGCGTGGACTTCTTTCTCGGGGCTGGAGGAGTTTTACGATCAGGAGTAGGAGGAGCGATGCCGGTCGAGGAGACGGGAGAGAGAAAGAGATACACAAAAAAAATTTGGAATTTAATTAATTATTTTTTGTAAAAAAAAAATTTTATGTATACTGCTGTCTCTCCTCTGTGTTTTTTTTTTATTTTAATAAATGGCGGTTTTAAGAACTGTCGGATGAGAAAAAAAAAATTGTTTTATTTTTAGTTTTAATTTGCTTATTTATTTGTTTATGTTTTATTTATTTATTTATTTATTTATTTTTTTTTTTTTTTTTTTTTTTTTATTTATGTATATATATATATATACATACGTATGTATGCGCCTGAGGGAAAATGTACGTGTGATGTGTTCATGCATTTATCTTATGGGAATATTGTTCTTTTTGTAGCCGACGGTGCGTCGTTACGTTCATTAGTCTCCGAGTTTATGTCGATTTCATTATCTGTTTCAGGTAAATTATCGTCTGATGTCATGTCTGTCTGTGTTTCTTTTTGTCGACTGTTGTTGGTTATTATTCGTAATTCGGAGCATTCTGTCTTTCCATTGGTCGTTCTATTTTTGGCGCTACGTGCATGGTGTCTGTGTAGAAGAACGTTAGTCAATGAGTCCCAAAATGAGGCAAGTAGTAATAAACTCCAGCCAACTACTCTATGGAGTTCAAGCGCGTGAATTATTGTATCTGCTGTGAATTTCATTGTTTTTCCTATTATCCATATTCCTAAAAATGACGCAGTATATGTTCCTAACTTGTTAACGATGCCGTGGAGTTTATTCCACCATTTTTCCAGAGTGAGTTTCATTGCTTCCTCGTCAATGAGCCTATTTATTGTAATTCCCTGACTTACCATTTCCTGGCCTGTCGCGCCTCTAGCTATAGTATTCAAAACTGCGCTTTTTTCTACTGGGAACATCATTGATTCCCGTAATTTCTCTAAATCGCTATTGGAATAGATTCCACTTGATGCTAGGTGAGAAGGGGAAGTGTAACTCCATGACGTTTGTGTTCTGGGTGCTATTTCCTGAGGAGAAATAGCTGGTGCTAGTTGTGGTAAAATTTGGTACCATGCGTTATTTATATTGTACATTGCAGGCGCGAAAGAGCTGCAATCTATTTGGTTACCGGTTTTAACGAGTAAATGAGTTCGTGGAAGCATAAAGAATTTTTCTTCTCCCCGAGTTACTGGTAGCTCCTGGTAGCATTCGTCTATCTTACGTGTTTGTACCTCGACAGGCACACACTTTATTAGTCTAATGACTTCACCTGCTACATTTGCCATATAGCCGGGTTCTTTCATAAGGTGAAATGCAAATTCTGCTGGTGCTAAAGCTGCTAACGCTAATGAATTATGTAAAATTAATTTTTCCAATTCGCATTGTTGTCTGATGACGTCATTGTACATAGTTACTATCTCGTTTTTTAAATGTTTTTCTAAATATACTACTTTTGAGTTTACATAAGCGAAAATATCCATGTCCGTAGGTGTCAGCGTTGTCTTTTCGGCAAAGAAATTATTGTCGGGGCTGTCAATAATGAAAAGTTTGGGGTGTTCAGTCTTAATCAATTTGTGTCCACACGTTGGAATAAAGCCCCTAACTGAAAGGGCAAATGTTATTTGGTTAGTTGTCACCGTATAAATTTCTTCGCCGTAGTCTTTAATTGAATTGTCTTTAACTTTTAAGGCGTTGCCTTCGTATATTACTTTAAATCGGTCGAGTTCACATGCATCTCTTTTTATTATTTCCCAATATGTATTCCCTCCTTCGATGTCCATACAGTTCTCCGTACTATACGCGCACCTGACACCCGACCGGAGAGTTATCTCGTTCTTCATGAAATTTACTGGAGCTAAATAGTCTTGTACCGTAATAAACACCTGACCTTGAACGACCACGTCTTCCCACGTTCCGTAGTGGTCGGAAAACTGTCCTCGCGCGCAGTTTCCTTTATTGTCTGCGCTACCTGCTAGAGTAATCGCTCTACTAATTGTATTATTCGCGGGGATATCTATAATTACTGTATTGTACATACGGTGTGTTCGTGTTTTGTGTATGTCCTGGCAATATGCTCTAGGTGTTTCTTCTATATATTGCATGTGACCATTGCTTACTGTCGAGATGTGACTCGAGCGTCCGCAGTAATATATAGATCTATGTATTTCTACCTTACATTGTATGACTCTAATGTGTAAATACTCTACCGTTTGAATTAATTGTATTTTTGTTTTTGTTGTCACTGGTTTAGCAATTGGTATGTCGCATTTTTGTATATCTACCAGAGATAAGGTTGTTATGTTAGTTGCGGGTGCTCCGCAGTCGTAGGCGATGAAACCGCTACCTTGATTAATTATTGAAGCCATTCCCATGAGAAAAATGTAGAGTGTATACCGCGACATCTTTACCTGAAAAATTCGTTTCAGTAAGACTCTTTAACGTTTATTGTGTGAGAGGGCAACAACAACAGAAAAGAGGAGAACAGGAAAGAAAGAAATATGAGAGGTACAGATTTCAATGTGTCTACAAAAAGACGCATGTGTATGGGAGGAAAGAACCTATTTATTTATAAGCTATTTTGGCTCTATCGCAATGAATGATTTTTCTCTTTCCCGGTTTATATTCGATTTCTATATCATTTTTATCAGGAAATATTTCTGTGACTTTGTACGGACCTAAATAATTATCATCAAATTTACCATCTCTCTGATTCTTTACTAAGAATATATTTTGGCCTATTTTGAAATTTACTGGATTAATTTTTTTTATCATACCGTACTTTGGATCTTTGCTTTGAATTTTCGAAATTTTGTCTTGCTTCTTTCCGTGATTCTAATAATCTAGTTGCAAGTTCCTTAACAAAATCTGCGTATGTAGGAATCTCGTCTAGATAGGAAAATTCTGATGGTAATCGTGCTTCTTTACCAAAAACTAATTTATACGGCGTGAATTTCGTACCTTCATGTACACTTGTGTTGTAAGCAAAAGTGGCATGAGGCAACCATTTATCCCAATCATCGTGACTTGTAAAATGTTTAATATAATCAGTTAAAACTTGATGGCTTCTCTCGAGAGAACCATTTGATTGCGGATGAAAAGCTGTTGTCTTAATTTGTTTCATTTTTAAAATTTTGGCTACGCAACCCATTACTTTACCTATAAAAGTTTGACCTTGGTCTGTTAAAATTACTTTCGGGCAACCGTGTTTTAATATAAAATTCTCGACTAATGCTATCGCGATATCTTTGGCCGTCATGGACACTAAAGGTATTGCAAAACAGTATTTTGAAAGATCATCTTGCACCGTTAAAATATATGAATATCCGTTAGCTGAAGTTTTATTTGGTACTACTATATCTAATGCTAATTTATTCCATACTTCTGCGGATGTGTCTGTAATGACCATCGGCTGTTTTGTTTTTATTCTAACTAATTTCTTTTTCTGGCAACTAATACATTTCCTAACGAAATCTTCAACATGCTTTTTGATATTGTCCCAAAAATATTTTTGTCTAATTCTATTATAAGTTTTAGTTACTCCTTTATGTCCTGCTATTTAAGTTTCGTGATTTTCGGCTATTATTTTTTCTCTTTCCTCTACTGGAGGTATTATTACTTCATCTTTGCAAATAATTATTTTTAAATCGCTACCTTTGAAAATTTTAGCAATAATATTTTTAATTTTCGTCCAAATTGTTTTTGATAAATTGCTTCTACCCTGAGAAATACTAACTGATTTTATTTTTGATTTTTCCATATATAACTTTAAATTTTTGAAAGCTTTACCATAATCTTTTTCAGTTGGTGTATCTCGACTATCACTTTGAGTTACCAACGCGAGTACTTTCTTTTTAGATGTTCCCATTTTGATTACTTGACCTGTTTTATAATTAGTTAAAGGGCTCAATTTTAAATATCCTGACACTAAAAACTGTTTCCCAATTTCGCTTGGTACGGTACCATCGGCGTTAATGAAACATAAATAACAATTTTTCTGCATTTCTAAGTTATCTCTTGTTTCGTGTACGTTCTCGTTACTGTAGTCGTTTGAAGTATTTGAAATTATAGATATATTACCGTCAGAGTCTATTTCCTCGTTAGATAAATTGTCGTTTGCTATTATGATCGCATTGTCGTTTGATTTGTTTTGATTTCTGTCCGAATTTAATTGTGTCGAATTTTGTCGTATGTCTATTTCATTATCAGATGAGTTAATCTGTTCGATTTGGTCAAAATTTTGGTCATTAAATGAATTTATTTGTTCTATCTGTTCGAAATTTTCGTCGTCAGCTGAATTTATCTGTTGATCGAAGTTCAGGTCGTTGAATGAATTTATTCGTTCAGGCGATTTTGAATTTCGATCAGCAGGTGAATTTAGTGTAGGGTTTTGTGATTCTCTACGTGATGCAGTTTGTTGTGAATTTTCTGGGCTTGTATTTTCGTTTATTATTGACAATCTATCATTAGTTCGTTTATTATTTAAATTTTGTTGACGTTTAATTGATTTTAGGGTAACCATTATGTCTGGTAATTTGGGTTGTGAATTTTTATTATTCGGCTTTTTTGTTTTATTTTTAAAATTTTTCGCAAGCTGTTGTATTTTATTCGGAATCTGTTTTTGTGTATGTGTATGTTCGTCGTAGTCTGTACAGCATGAACATGTTTTGAGTTTACGTTTTCTAGTCGATCTACGTAGTTCTGGTGTAATTTTATTAGTATGTGTTTGTTCTGCATCAGTACCGTGAGGTCTGTTCTTGTCTGCGTCTGTTAAATTTGGGTTTATTTTTGTAGTGTTTGTTTTTGTCTTTTCTGTATTTTTATTGGCTATATTTTTCTGTGTTATTGTGTTAGTTTTTATGGTTTTTGTTTCGTTGGGTGATTCTACTGTCATGGGTTCAATTACAAAAGAATTTTCTCCTATGTCGTTAGTTGACATGTTTATGTTGTTTTCTGGTTCATTATGAATTACCGCAGAGACGTCCATAATTTTTGGATAATCGCCTCCTTCGTCAGAAGACCAAGGAATTGCACCTCCCATGTCTTTTTTATTTACGGATTTGGGTGTGATAGGAGTTCTTGGAGTGATAGGGATTGTTTCGATAGGTGATTCAGTACTAATGTCGTTTTAATTTTCTGAATATATTTTTGAATAAGTCATTTCTGTCTCGTCAGTGTTTGATTCGTCATCAGAAGTTTCTGGAATAATTATTTTTTCAATTTTCTTACTTTGTTTATTTATTTTTCTACGTGAACGTATTGTAGGAGAGGGTGTAAACTCTGCCATTTTAGTTGTCCTTTTGATTTGAGAAGGATTAAATTTATTTTTATTAATTTTTACATTTTTCTTATCTGTCTGTATTTTTGGATTTGGGTGTGTAGATGTAGCTTGTGTTTGTACGTTGGGTGGTAATGACAATGGAGTTTTCGTGGTTTTACCACTTTCAACTTGCGGATTTGGGGATTGAGGTGTTGGTGTTAAATTACGTGAGTTTTTATGTTTTGGAGAGTTTATAGAATTATTAGAAATATAAGACAAACCGAAATCTGTCATATCAGATTCGTCACTTAAATACGAAGGGTTGTCTTTAATGAGTTTTTTTCTCAGAGTTACAGCATCATACATATCTCCTGATGACGACGATCCGTCAGAATAATCAGGAAGAGTTATTGATTTATCTGGTTCTGGATTTGATAAGACTTTGCATTTAGAATTTTTATTTAATTTTGCATTCTCTTTAGAATTACGTATGCGATTTGAATTTTCGTTAGAATTTAATTTATTTTTATTATTTTCATTATGATTTTTAGAATTGAAGTTTTTATTTATTGAATTTGAATTTAGTTCTTGAGGATTATTTGTTTCCAAGTTTGTGAATATTTTATCATTTTTATTTTTACTTAAATCATTTTCGCTTAGTGATTCAGTGCTCGAAAATTTTTTATATGGATTATATCGTCTGACGTCAGATCTTTTCATTTTTAAATTTTTATTTTTACCGATATATCCGTTTTTATTATTTTTAACTAATCGCCGGTCGCTAGAGTAGCTAATCCTATTGCCGTCGCTAGCAGATTTGACGACTGGGTCCATAGTATTGTTACTGACTGGCCCAACCGCTTGAGTTTTTGGCTCAAGAATTTGACGTTTTTCGACCGAATCTTCTAGACCGACCGCTTGAGTATTTTGCTCAAGATTTTGAATTTTTAAATTTATTTTTCTAACTCCGTCGACTGAGTTAGTCGCAATTTTATTTTTATCGCGAATTATTTTCTTACTTGGAGTAATTTCCTCTGAACTTGAATTATTATTTTTGTTAAAATTTGTAGGTAATTTATTTTTATCGTTATTCGAGCTAATTGACTCTGAATTAGTTTTGTATTTAGGTTTCTTTTTAAAGACTTTACCATCGTCTGAAGGATCTGAAGTCCTCAACCTAGCGATTCCGGGTTTTCCAGGTCGCCATTTAATTTTAATTGGATAAACTTCGCGGTTTTCAATTATTGAGTTACGCGATAAAGCGTCCGCGTTTGTGTTTATTTTTCCCGCCTTATATAACACGGTATATTCGAACTCTTTAAGCCGTTCTCTCCATCTCATTACACGCGATGTTGGGTCATTCATATTATTTACCCACACCAGCGGTCTGTGATCGGTGACAAGAGTAAACTCTCTGCCATAGAGATACGGTCTAAATGTTTTCATACCAAATAAGGCTGCGACCATTTCTTTTTCGGTGGTCGAATAATTTTTTTCGTGTTTATTGAGCACACGAGAAGCTGCTGCAACAATTGTGTCTTCGCCAATTTTGCCTTGTGAGAGAATTGCTCCAACTGCATAGCCCGAAGCATCGGTCGTTAAAATAAATGGTTTCGAAAAATCTGGATACTGCAATATCGGAGCTGTACATAGTTTATCGCGCAAGGTTTCAAAAGCTATCTGATGTTCAGGCGCCCATGAAAATCTTGCGTTTTTGCTTGTAAGATCGGATAGGCACTTAGAGATTTTTGCGAAATCCTTGATAAATCGCCGATAGTAACCAGCAAGTCCAAGAAATTCTCTCACTTGTGTTGTGTTTTCAGGTGTTTTGAAACATTTGATCGCTTTAATTTTATCGGGATCAGGCTTGACACCGTCGGCAGATATAAGATGGCCTAAATAAATTACTTCTTTTTTTAGGAATTCACATTTATCGGCTTGTAGAGTTAAATTCGCACTTCGCAAACGTTCGGCTAATTTTTCGAATTTAGTGTTATGTTCTTCTAGAGAACGTGCGTAAATGACTATATCGTCTAAGTAAACAAAGAGATCTGCTCCTTGTAACCCGCGTAAAACTAAATCCATTAACCTTTGGAACGTTGCTGGAGCATTTTTAAGTCCAAATGTCATTCTATTAAATTGATAATGACCATGAGGAGTTGTAAATGCTGTTTTGTGCTTATCTTTAGGATCTACTTTTAATTGATGAAAACCCGATTTTAAATCAAATACTGAAAAATAAATCGCACCACCTAATTGATCAAGAATATCATTTATCAACGGTAGTGGATATGCATCTTTAACAGTCTTATCATTTAATTTACGATAATCTATAACTAAACGCCATCTTTTATTGCCTTTAGAATCAGCCTTTTTGGGTACGATCCATAAAGGGGAATTATATGGTGAGGTCGAAGGTTCAATAATATCCATTAACATTAGTTCTGTTATCTGTTTTTCTATTTCGTCTTTCTGTGCTGGAGGGTGTCTGTATTGTCGAGTATTTACGGGAACGTCATCGGTAGTGGGTATAGTATGAGTCGCAGTGTCTGTAGCGCGCAGTGGTTCTCCTGGAATGTGGAATAGGTCAGCGTATTTCTCTACTAGAGAAACTATTGCTTTACGCTCTTCCTCATTCAGATGTTTTAAACGCAAGAGTTTTAACACTTTGTTGACACGATTTTCCCCGGCCGTGGTACTTTTATCGTAATTGTCTGTGTCGTCATGCGTCAAAGTAGTATCCTCGTCTTCGCTTGTCCCGAATGGGTACAGAGGAATTACGGGTACTTTTACTTTTACATCTTTGTCAAGAGTATTTATTGCGTACAAATAAGCAATTCCGTTATTATTACTCACTAAAGCTTCGCCCGCGTAAATACCGTTTTCAAATTCGATACGAGGTGTATAACCCTCTTTAAGTTTACTATCTACTCGAACAAACATTGCCGTTTTCGTTCGAGCTTTTAAAACGAAATATTCTCCTTCTGTTAATGATATTTGTAGATTATTTAAATGTTGAAATGTTACCGTATTGTCTACTAAATTTATTATTCCGCCGTGTTCTCGTAAAAATTCCATGCCAAGTATGCCCGTATAATCTAAAGGAAATTCGTCCGGTATTATATGAAAATAAGTGTCCTTATTAAAAATTTGTATTTTTATTCTACCCAAAGTGATAGCCTCGGAGACACCGTTTAATTTGTAACAATATGATTCGTCGATTAATTTTTTATATTTTACTTCCCCGTATTTTATTAAATTTAAATTACATCCGGTGTCTACTAAAATTTTCCCATAGCTAGATATTATATCTTTGGATCTGAACATAATTGACGTAGGTTTATAATCAATTGACATGGCACCCACGGAATAAGTTTCTGTCGGTATTCTTAGTTTTTGTTTAAATTTTGGCGCTGAATTGCTACGTTTCCCATCGGAGCGCCGACTCGAGGGAACGCTTGGTCGTTTCCCGTACCTGTACTCGGTTTTGCATTTAAACCGTCGCGTTTTCCTTCATTATAAATTTTCTTACGACAATTGTTTACTGAATGACCGTTCATTTTACAGTAATCACATTGAAGAATATTTTTGTTCATACTTTGATTAGATTCAATATTCTTTCTTTGAATTAAAATTCTACATTCCTCAATATTATGATTGTTTCTTTTGCAAAAATTACAAAACTTATTTGGGTTGTTTCGATTTTGATTGTTAGCCTGTTCCGATTTTTCACGACTGTTTCTGTTATAATTTTTATTAAATTGCTGATAAGGATTCAAATTTCGAATTTGGTGATTATTTTGGTTAATTGTGTTGTGTGGGTTTGGGTCTTGGATTGCGAAACAATTTTTATTTGAATTATTATCGAATGGCTTGAAAAGTTTATTTATATTTTTCATTTGCTGTAATTTTTGTTCCGCTTTAATTGCTGCGGTAGCGGCTGTAGCAAGATCCGCAAATTCGTCATTGTGTAAAAATAAAGCAAGTCTTGGTTCTAAACCCGAAATAAATGCTTGTACCGCAGTTTCTTTAGCCAAAACTATTTTTTCATCTTTACTATTACCGCCTGTATCCGCGATTTCTGAGCAAGTGTCCTGTAAATGTTTATTCACTCTATGGTAAAAGTCCATTACGCGTTCACTCGATTTTTGCTCCAAGTCATTAAATTCTTTTAACCAAACTGAAACTTGTTTGCTTAATCTAAAATTTAAATTTAAAAATGCAATAAATTCGTCTATTGTTTTTACGTTTGACCCGCTTACTCTAATTAAAGGTTCGCCTTTACATTTGGATTTTAATATTCTAACGAGCGCGTCCTCGTTTATTTCTCTTAGATATTCTTTCGCGTCTTTGCATGCCTGTATGAATGATTCTACTGGATAACTTATACCGTCAAAGTCTGGTATAGTTTTGAAAAATTCTTTGTAATCGAATTTGTTATTTGCACTTAAATTATTCGTTAAATTAAGATTGGGAGGTAATTGGTGTGAAGTACCCACGGGTGGATTTCTTTCAAAATGTGTTTTTAATTGTTGAGCAATAGCTGCTTGACAATTTTCTTCAAATTTATTTTTCATTTCAAGTTTTTCTGCTAGTAATTGTTCGATTTGAGCTTTTAACGCTAGTACTTCATTTTGGGTTTCCGTAAGGGAAACTTCCATTTGTTCAAGACTCATTATTGTTTATATAGATATTTCGAAAGACAGAAAAAAAAACTTTTAACAATATAATTGACTTACTACTTAGTTGTTTACAGGTTTGAATTTCAGATGAATCGGTAATTGTAGTCGATATAGAGATCTTCGTTGCCGTCGGAAGGTTGATGGAAACACGTTGAGCAGAATGTGTGATGACTGTAGATTTCTCAGCTGTAGTTGATATTGAACTGCGTCCGTCGGGTGTCGTGAATGATATTGGTAGTTTTATTTTATTTTAAATTTTAATTCTTCATTAACTTCACTCACTTGAATTTTATTATGAATTTTATTTTTAATTCACAAAATTTTATTTATTTTTTTTTCTTGATGTATATGATTTTTATAAATTTATATACTTTTTTTTTGTTTATTATTTTATTTGAGAGCAGAAAAAAAAAAAAATTTAATTTCAGATCTTGAATAATAAAAATTCAATTTTCAATTTAAATGTTCGACGAGAAAAAAAATTTTGTTATTTTATCTTAATTATTTTTGAATTTTTTTTTTAATTTCAATTATTTAGATTTTTATTATTATTTATTTCACTCACTTCAATCCTCACTTAACTTTTCACTTCTGTTTCACAATTTTACTTCTTTTTTTTTTATTTATTTAGGAAAAAAAATTTCCGATGTCGACAAAAAAAATTTGTAATATATTTTTTTTTGTGTTGCTCAATTTCACTTTGAGAACTTGATGTTAATTTTTGTAAAAAAAAATTTCGGATTGTTGAGATCTTACCAGTCTATTCGGGGGCTGTTCGAATCCGTCGCTGCCACCAATTTTAATTATATAATAAGTTGTTACGTCCTGGTTGATGTTTTGGCGCTGGCGTGGTTGAGCGGTCGATTTGAATTGGACGTAATGAGAACTTACATATAATTATAAATAATTATTTAGTAGGGGTTGAACAGCCACCATTCGGTGGTTGAAATAAACTGGTTATTATTTCATATCTCAATCCGATTTATTCAATTGTAAAAGAATAATTTCAATAATGTGGAAATATACAATTGAATCAATTTATAAATTGTTAAAGTTCGTCTAACAATAACTTCGAAAGGGTGAGAAAGAAGTTGAGTATTTAATATTGAGCCTGACTGCTCTCTATGATTCTATATTTCAGACTGACTTCTCTTGATCGAGAAAAACTAGAGTAAGTCTCTTATCAATACGAGGCGCTTGGGCATCAGGCCCGCGCATCGTTCGATATAGAGGGGTGGATCGTGATAAGCAATATTCTCCGATGATCCATTCTCCGTTCTCACGCTTTCTCCGTTTTTATTATTAACAAATGAGTCACTTATCTATGAACAAAGTTATCTTAGAACAAAATAGATGTTTGTGCAGCTGCACGTCTCGAGGATTTACTCGAGGCGTCAGCGTTTATTTGTACATAACAAATATTAAGAGAAAAATAACTTTATTAATATGTTTCAAATATTCTAAATAATTATATTATTTTATGTTCTATTATTTTATATTATTATGTTATGTTATATTAATATATTATATTATATCCTATAATATAGAGTGACTTATTAATTATGCAACTTGCTAAATTATCAATATACATCTTAATTAATTAGTTAGGTCTCAGATCGGTCTCTTAATAATTAGTATTTAAAAATAGTCAGAGACATCTGACGAGCAGGCTGGGACGTAACAGTATGGTCATATAAATCATACGACAATTTGTGACTCAGTGGAATTATATTTGTGCAAGTTTTATTATCAGCTGCTTATAATTTCTTAAAATCATTTCGCGTGAATAAATAGAGAGGAAACTCATAATAATTTCCGTACTCAATACAAATGTCAAAATCTCAAAGACCTGAGCTAACTGTGTATGTTTTTTTTTTTTTTTTTTTTATAATTATTATTTTCCGAAAGCCTCCTTCAGGGTATAATTCACCCCAAAGAGGAGTGAATAAATGAAAAGTCATTAATTCCACGTTCACTCTGAATTCACTCCGCGTTCAGTCTGCAAATTTTTTAAAGTGTACTGATACTTTTTCGGTTCTAATAACATTTTAATATAGTGTTCAAAATAATAATTATAATATTAATAATAAATATGTTACTTAAAGATTACCATAAAATTAATTCAAAATAAAAGTTTATTATAGTATTTAATAAATATTAACCGGAGAAGTTTTACTTCTTCCGCGTGTACACATTGATACACGCACTTTTTTTTTTTTAGTAATAAAGATCTTAGTGATGACTGTTTGTATGAGTGCTGAGAGGTTATAATTTGGGTTCTTACAAGCTTACTTATAAGTTTGAATTCGGCTGGATTCGTCGTGGGCGTTTTGGTCGAAAATACCCGATTCGAAATCTCTTGTTAGTTGGATTAAAGTCGTCCCAACGAAGGTTTGGGATTTTGCCCTGACTAGTGATGTGAAGCTGACTGTCAGGTCATTTGTTGACCGTCACTTTATAGTCACAAGACTGTCAGCGGACCGTTCATAAAATGATGGACCGTCACAATTGTGGTGACATCTTACAAACGCCTTTCTAACTTTCATACAAATTTAAATTTTGAAACCACCATTTTCTTAAAAATACCACGAGATAAGAATACGAAGGGAAAAATAAATTTTTCACTCATTTGCAAAAAAGATTGCGTCTAATCATATAGCTGGATGTGACTGACAAAATTCATGACTAAGCCCAAATTTGTGACCGAAAATTTAATGACGGTCCCAAATCATCTAGCTAGATGTGACTGATCAACTTTGTGACAAAAAAACTTTTGACAGTCCGAAATGACGGACCCTGATCAGAAAATTTATAACGCTCATTTTGTATTAGAATAGACTTGTCATTTAGGTTCGTCGGTCACGAGACAGTCAGTAGACCGTCTTGTGACCAAAACTCAATATGCCCGTCATTCCGTATCACTAGCCCTGACACAATTATTCTACCTCTACCACAATATTTGTATTTGCGCTCGCGTAAGTCGAAATATATATAAAACTCTAGCGGTATTCCTCAAAATATAAATATCAAATTGAATGGACATTTCACAACGATAACAAATTTTTAATTTTAACAGAATTTAAATGAGACATTAAACATTAATACATATTGAAGAAAAATCAGCTCGCGACATCTAGCAACTATTCAACAAAGTAAATTCAAAAATCAAAAAGTGAAAAATATCTCTCTAGTCGAGGTCTTGTTGATGTCATTTGTTGACGTCACTTATTGTGTCTCAAATTTTGATGTCTCATGGACGTCAAATACCAGTATTAAACTTACGTCAAATTCATGTGATATTTGATGTCAAAGAGAGCTCAAAAATTGACATTGAAATTTTTTATGTGTTCCGTACGTCACTGAGACGACAAAAGTTTCAGCTCAAAAATTGCGCTGAAACTCTAGTTATTTGGGAAGTGTACTCTCGTTCAGTTGGTAACGCTTTGCTCGTGTTCCCAAACTCCAAACTCGAGTATTATACTCGATGGCACTAGTTATCTATGATACCATCAACTTTTACTTTTTTAAGCTTTCATTTAACTATAGTTAGGTTATAGATATAGTTAGGGCATCAGTATTTTAAAGTAAGCGTAGAATATTCCGTGAGCGTTAATCTTAAAGGATATTTAAATGACCTAATTTTAGGGCCAATTTTTTTAATCCAGAGGTTTTATCCAAGATTAAATTATTATTGCTAGTATATTTATATATTTACAATAGATATACTAGCAATGATTCAATCCTTGATTTCTTGACAGCAATATTTCTTAACTTTGTGATCTTTCTGTATATATATATATATATATACAGAAAATATATATATATATATATATACAAAGCTTTCACAACAGATGTTTTGGGTATATATATATATATATATATATATATATATATATATATATATATATATATATATATACCCAAAACATCTGTTGTGAAAGCTTTGTACTAACATCAAAAACAATTGACTGAAATATCATCCGATTGTATCAATAGGAAATAGTCTTTAAAAAGAAAAAGTGAACTTATTAAAAAAAGAAAATAACGACTCTAGGAAATTTTGTCATCAAAATATTTAACTAAATTACCGTTAGTAATTTCGTTTGATATCTTTTAGACAGCAAATATCGTTTATCAAAAAAACTATTAAAAGTAATATGCTTATGATAATTTTTCAATATTTTAAATATAAGCGTATGGTCATTTTAATCGTTAGCAACAAATGAATGCAATGGAGGTCGATGATGAGGCTTTATTAAATGAGATGATCAATAATGTTGATCTATAGCTAAACCAAGATGATGCTCAAGCTGTACGACATGTAGTAGTTGGACGGAATGTCCAAGGTCGCGGTAACAACGCAGTAAACGCGGTTAATGTATAACGTTCTCTTCTATTTTACAAGTTCCGCGGCAGAGTGTGGTTGGTGCTCAATAGCCGTTATGGCTCTCCGTTGGTGAAAACTAAAAATAAAAATGATAACAAACCAAGAGTCCCACCTGGAGATATCCCGAATCTCCCTGGACACGCAGCTCTGCTCAGGATGGGTTAGAAAATCCTAGTTAGGCGCCGGTTTGTGTGCCCCACGAACAAATTCAAAAAAATAAAATCCAACGGAGAAAAATAAAAATGAAAATTAAAATAAAATACAGGATACAAGTTTCAGAGTTTAAGAAGAGGAAAGCAAAAAAAAGATAGCAGTAATGTAAATAAATAAAATTTAAATTAATACTGGGTTGATAAACATTTGTTTCAAATATATTTTAAATAATAAATTAAATACTCAGTTATATCGCATATCCAAAATATCAATATCAAAATAAAATAATAATAAATAACTTACACAAAATAATACTGGTATGCGTATACAAATAAAAATAACAATAATGATGAATCGATAAATATCTCAAACACAAAATAGTGTATCGCATGTACATAATGATATCACTCGCCCGTGATATTCAAAAAAAATTTGAGTATTGGTAACTAATAATAATCGCAAAATAATAATTTACTACTTGAAACGTATCAAATCACTCGCACGTGATATTTCAAAATAAAATAATAATACAATCTTTAAATACTTTAAGTAAACAATCGTCGTAAATTAAACCACTGGTGAATCTTACGCAGTATTGACACCAATAATATTATCTAAACAAAACAATAATTATACCAACAATTATTAGAATCAGTTATAATTATAAGATAATATTTAGAAGCTCTTGTATCACTCACACGTGGTAATAACAAAATAATAATAACGCAGGAAATAATAATTATAGCAGTAATAATTTACATTAATAATGAATGAAAATGAAAAATAACCAAATATTGATCACAATCAACATTTGGTAATGATAAAATATTACTGAATACTTTCACTAATTGTATTAGTATTTACTGGGCACAATAGTCACGCATTCCATCATATGCTTATGACAAATTATTAATACTCAGAATTCACTATCTCTCTTACTCTTATGCGATAGACAAATGATCACTAACTCGGCAACCTTATTACACGCCAATGTATTAGCCAAAAAGTACTTACAATTTACGTAATTAATCAACTCCCTTGGTTGCACGTTAATACGGTTACTATATTTTCCTTTATGCTTTTTACCAAAATAATCAACTAATGCCACTGAATTTATATTAGTTCCTCAAAATACCGAAGGGCATCAGTGTATAATTATTAATGCAACAGAAGCACACATGCTACTCTTACAGAGACTATCCCACGTCTGACCATGGCAGCACGTTAACCTCATGCCGGCACCTAGGCCGGCGCCATTTTATATATGTATCTCACCTCGACCAATGGAGATACAACTGTCGCATGTTATTTCTATACAGTATCACCAACATATTACTTAACTCGGACCGTGTAATTTATCCAGTTCCCGACGCTAAATGACCAAATGTTTCTTTCATAATTAGTTCTTAATATAGTTTAACGATAAATCAACCAATAATTTATTCACCAAACTAGGAGATTTATTTATAATAAATAAATTTACTGATGCTATCTGCTGCGCTGACACACATGCGTCAACCAGCCAAAATAATCATAAGCATATAAATAAAATGCGTAATTTTTTCTCTCAGCGCTACAACAATCGAATTATATGCTTAAATTAATAAGTGAATTTCCTTGATTACAACACAATTTATGCCTAGGAAATCAATTAAGTATTAGTATCGCAATAATTAATACCAAATCTTATATGTAAACAAAATAATTATAATAACAATATATCGGATGAGACGTGTGAGCAGCGTGTGATGTCCTCTGTTGCTCACCGATCTGATGCGAGACTGTCACGATATTTAAATATCGTGACAAATGTTGTACGAGGTAACGGTGATAGAAGATAAGTACCAGTTAGACAAAATCGTCATCCTGGAGATAATAATCCAGTGATTGTTGGTAATGCTGGACAAGATATTGCTGCACCTAAAGCTCAAGTTGAAGGTAACAATCCAGTTGACTCTGGAATTCAAGCTGAAGGAAAAAATATAAATGGTGTTGATGCGATTGAAGCTGGAAAATTTGGTCAACGATTGAAAGAGACAATTCAAGACTCAGAAAATCGGGCTGCTCAAGCGAAACGTGTATTTGAAAATCTATATGAAAAATATAATAATCTATATGAAAATAATGTTCGAGGTGGTGATGGTGGCCGTCGTGGATTTTATGATAATAGTGACGGTCGTACGTCGTCGACACGTGATGCATCGTAAAAATCTTAATTACTTCATACATCCATTATTTTTTTATAAATAGCAAATTACTTTGAAAAATATCATTTTTTTTAAGATACTGGAAAAAACAATATTTCAATTTAAAAAACGGCAGAAGCAATAGAGGAAACAAAACCTACATTTTCAAAAACAATTGATTGACTTTCGAGAAAAACAATTTCGTTTGGTTTTATTCGATAATATTAATTTTTATTTCATTCTCTAATTAAAGATTTATATTTTTTTTTCTCCATTAATATTATCATATATAGTTAAAATGTATGTTTAATATTTTCATATAAAGTTCAAATGTATGTTAAATTATTCATATTGAAAATAAATGTTACTTCTTGATTCGATATGATTTATTGAAAGGTGTTTGTCACGTTTCCATTAGAAAATTAATAAACTATTATTAAGTTCCTAATATAATTCGAGTGGAAATAAAAACTTAAAATTATAATAAATGTATTCCTTTTTTATATATACTATAAACTGAATATAATTACAAACAATTCATAAATTGACTTTATTATTAGATTATTATTAAAATCAAGAATATGTTTTTTGTAAATATAAAACTCGACTATTTATTTAAGACAACAGGTTTTGAGTATTTTACTCATAATTTAATGATTATACAAATCACTTTAAAAAAAACAGAGAAATCCACCAAAAACAGATTCTCTGTAAAAAATTCTTGTCAAGTACACGTTCAACATTGATTTTCTTGTGAATGATACTTAATTTTTTTTGCAAAAAAATAATGAAATCACAAGAAACACCAAGTAACTGGAATTTTTGAAAATTAAAAAAAAAATTTTTTTTGAAAATATACAAATAAAAAAAATACTTGAACGTACTTGGTGTCCGTTTTGGAAGTAGATTCGACATATCCTAATATGAAATGTTTAGAAGATACGGAACGACCAAATAATATATATTATGAGTTAACGCACACCAAGTATGTTCAAGTATTTTTTTTATTTGTATATTTTCAAAAAAAATTTTTTTCTTAATTTTCAAAAATTCCAGTTACTTGGTGTTTCTTGTGATTTCAGTATTTTTTTATAAAAAAAATTAAGCATCATTCACAAGAAAATCAATGTTGAACGTGAACTTGGCGCGAATTTTTTATAGAGAATCTGTTTTCGGTGGATTCATTTATTTTCTTGAATCGAGACAACGTATTTTCTTTCAATCGAGAAAAAAAATAATCAATTCAAAATATTATTTCCTTAATAAAGAGAGTAATTATGTTCTCTCCAGAAGATATTTTATTAAATTAAGAAAATAATTTGCTTAAATCAAAATTAAAAAATTTTTATTCCAATCGACCGATGTCTTGAGCCGGTAAAGTAGTTTTCTCAAACTGAGAGTAAATATTCTTCTACCCTGCAAAAAAATTTCTTGGTTTGAGATGTTGATATATTGTGACAATTTACTATACTCACCAACTAAGGCAAAAAAGCATCTTGTTCTGATATTATTTTTTACTTGGTCAGTGTTCAATCACGAGGTTAGATAATTTGAGACACTTCGTGCATTTCAGCTACGTCTGCGAGCTGCCAAACTCGCTATTAACTTCACGGTCATTCTAGCGCCGGGTCACTCGTTATCTGGGCTCATACAAAGTACATACAATTTCCAGCTCATGGCTAGGTCGAGTTGGCATGATAGCCCCGCTACCAGCCAACCAATCAGGAAAATTGGCGGCTAACTACATCCTGTTCGTGCGCTTTTAAGCCAATGGGAAAATTCACTGGGACAGCCATGCTGCCCACGTCACAACTGAGCGGCAACGAAGGAGAAGACGCCTGCTCGAGCTATTAATCTACATCGTGGAATGTTCAGTACAAATACAGCTATCCGTCTAACCATTTCGCTCAGTATAAATTATTCTTGTGTGATCCCGAGGGTTGAACGATAAAAATACTCCCGTTTTCGCATTATCCGGTTTGCAGACTTGAACTTTGGCACAAATATTCCCAACAATATTACGAACCCTTCACCGTCGGTATTTTTTCCGATAACTAACTCCGAGGGGGGTTTCAGTGGGTCCAAAGATAAATGTAACGGGGTAAATTCGTGTTTACCGCGTTCAATTAGGTCCAAAATAGAATCTATTATGTGTACTGTCGGTCATGAGACATTACCACTCAGGGTATTCCGGGCAGGTAGCGACTAGTCGTCCGGAAGTGGAAATTTCACTTGCTCGACCGTCGACCCCACTTAGAGTTAAGTAGGAGAGAAAAGGACAACCAAAGTCAAGAGTGCGCGAGCAATTATAAACGGGGACCGGAACGAGAATCGGGCATTAACCCTCGGAACATCCGAATCGTAGAGACGTGGGGAGAGAACAACGAAGTGACGCGACAACAGACGCTAAAACAGACGCCGTTAATTTAATTATAACAGGTAAAATTTTAATTAATAGCTTGAGTTTATTGTGGAACCAAGCGATGATATTTTCAATCTTTATTAACAAATACCAGGCAGGTAGCCGGTATTTCTTATAAATATTACCGATTACGTCTGATTATAACAGGTTGAAGGAGAGAACGGATACAGAGTTGGAAAGAGAGAGAGAGGAGAGTATAGAGAGAGACGGAACCACAATAAGACCAAAAAAATTTACGAGGACAATTAATAGGACGAGACCCGGACAAAGACACGACGAGAAAAGGAACTGGAGTGTTTTGATTGAAGAGGTATTTATAAAATTTATTCCAGGCGGTAAGACGGAAAATTTCATTAAATACATGGTATACGTCCGTTACCGTCGCGTCTTAACATTCGGAAATTATTGCTCGTAATTTAAATAAATAATTCTGTAAATAAAATTTCATAAATTAAACTCGGACGTAATTATATGAAAATAAGTAATTAATTAACTCCAGGCAGGTTGCCGGAGCTTTTACATAGTCAAATAATTCTAGGCAGGTAGCCGGAATTATTCTAGAAGTTTCCAGGTAGGTCGAGTAACTCACGCACCGAAAACTGTCGAATCTAGTCATAGCCGCTTGTCGAAAAATAATTAATTAGAAGCAAAATTAATAAAATAAATAAAATTAATAAGAAATTGTCTCGGGCAAAAATTATAAAAAGGTCCGCGATCAAAGTCACGAAAAATTTAATAAGAAAAATTTAAGTGAATTAATGAATTGATAATTAATTAATTAGAGGAAATAATGAAGGAAAGAGTATTAATAAAAATAAGAATGAATATTGTGAGAACCAAGTACCTGAAAAGAAGCATGAGATAAAAGCTGATAAAAAATGGCGGAACTTGAGTTGAATGAATTGGTAACGTCGCGATTGTTGTGTTATTGAAGTTAAAAGTTATTGGTGATAAAAATTAATAAAAAGGAATAATAATCAAAAGTGAAAAAGGGAAATCAATTAATAAATTAATTAATAATTATATAATTTTCTAAATTAATTAATTTATTTATTGCGGGAAAATTATTTAAAGTCAGTGTGTGTAAAATAAGTCCAGGGGACAGAGTGAGTGTGTGAGTAAAATAAATAAGAATTTTAATGGAAAATTAAGTAGTTAAGTATCGCGAAGGTTAAGCGATTTTTAACAATTGTGTGTGTAAGTGTGTGGAAATGCCAAAGGTGATTGGCCAATTTTAGTGGAAAATTTAGTAATTAAGTATCGCGAAGGTTAAGCGATTTTTAACAATTGTGTGTGGGAGTGTGTGGAAATGCCAAAGGTAGTTGGCTAATTCTATTAAGGATATTATTGCAGGTAATAAATAAATTAGTAGTAAATGGAAATATTGCGTGTCAATAAATAAAAGGTTAATTAAGGTTTTAAGGTCTATAAAAGGTTATAAGGTTAATTAAGGTTGTAAGGTTTATAAAAGAGATAAGGTTATAAGGTTTATAAAGGGTTATAAGTGAATAAGATTTATAAAGGTCAAAAAGGTTAAATAGGTTATTGAATACATAAAAAGGTTTAAATTGTGAATCCAAGAAGTAAATTATTTATAAGTTATCCTTCCTCATCTTTCTCTTACAATTAAATAAATTACACCGACCCTGACGATTTAAGATCCGGTTCTGGGAGGCCGTTATCACTTAAAAAGGTAATTTAAGGAAGACCAGAGTAACCACATAGCCCTGTTATATAAAAATACTGGCGTTTTTGCATTATCTTGTTTACAGATTTAAATTTTGGCACAAATATTCCTAACAATCTTACGAACCCCTTACCGTCGGTATTTTTTCCGATAGCTAACTCCAAGGGGGGTTTCAGTGGGGTCGAAAATTGAAACACTTGCGTTTTTACACCATCGGGCTTACAGACTTGACTTTTAGCATAAATATTTTCAACAATCTTAGAAATCCCCTACGATATGTATTTTTTTCGAAAACTTAGAACGGCTATTCAATGATGTAAGCGATTTGGATATTAGCGTATTTGAATTATTTGGCTAACATACTTTTATTTTAGCATGAATATTATCAACGATCTTTCGAATTTTTCACCATCGGTTCATTTGTTTGTTTCAAAAACTGACTCAAAGAAGTAATAAACAAGAGTATTTACATCTTAAATATCGTAAAAAGTTCCGATGGTAGAGGGGTTCGTAAGATTGTTGGGAATATTTGTTCCAACGTTCAAGTCTGTAATCCCGATAGTGTAAAAACGCGAGTGTTTCAATGTTTGACCCCACTGAAACCTTCCTTGGAGTTATTTTTCAGCAAAAATACCGATGGTGGGGGATTCGTAGTATTGTTGGGAACATTTGTTCTAAAGTTCGAGTCCGTAAGCCCGATAGTGTAAAAACGCGAGCATTTTTATTTTTGAACGGACTGAAACCCCCTCGGAGTTAGTTATCGGAAAAAGTACCGATGGTGAGGGGTTGGTAAGATTGTTGGGAATATTTGTGCCAAAGTTCGAGACTGCAAACCAGATAATGCAAAAACGGGAGTATTTTTATCGTTCAACCCACTTGAATCCCCCACGTAAAATCGGAAGGTAATTAATTTTGTCCATCTTTTTTAACATTGAACTAGATGACGATCTTAACGTTCGACTTACGATTCACATGTCGACTCGGGAGTAAATCTAAATTTCCTTTGACTTACTTTTTTGCAGGTAAGTTATAATTAAGTCAATATTTTTATTTAAGTCGATTCAAGTGATAATCAAGCCCAATAAGTCATTTAAGTTTAATTTGAGTTTATTAAGCTTATGTAAGTTCAATGTAAGTTCTATAAGTTAAATGTAAGTTCAATTTTTTGACTCGGGATAATTCCACTTAACTTAGGCTAAAATAACTTAGGCTAGAATATCAAGGCTACTGATTATTGAGTATTAACAAGAATTGTTGATCGCGTATAATTAGTTATAAATTGATTACAACGCGTTCTGATACGCTACCGGCCACGTGTCTAGTTTTTATACGTGGATTTACAATTGTTTGCATTTGCTATCACGTTATCATCGAGTCGCATTAGCTATTAAGTATTTTTTCTCAATTTACAGTCAGAAACAAAATAAACTCGATTTAAAATATATATTCTTAAATTAAGAATATTTAACTTGAATCAAAATTTGATTATTCTTGATACAATATTTTTATGACATTAGTCGAAGAAAGTGTTGTCGAATTAAAAAAATACATTTATTCAGTCCAAGAATGAAAGAATGAAGACAAAAATTTTCTTGGGCCACGTCAACCTTTTTTCCAGTGTACTTAAATTTGAACAAATTTAAATAATTAATAAATGAAAATTCAGTGAATTAAATTAAGTAATAAATTTATAATTAGAATAAATTAATGCCAAGATTTTTGCATTGAAAATTTAGAATATAAAAGATTAAGTGAAAAAGATAGTGGTGATACTGAAACTACAACAAGAGTAAAGTTTAAAGTAGATTCAAACTTAATGTTAAGTAAATGCAACTGTGTCTGTCATGTAGGTCCGATGGACAAATTAAGCTAGGTTAAGATTACGTTCAGGAGACGGTTTCTAAAATAAATTTTGATTAACGTCCAGGGGATGGTCTTTTAACGTGTGTGGGAGCATCCGAGCGATGAATAGAATTAAGCATCTGTGGAAGTGGGGAAACGTCCAGGGGACGATAATTTGTCATAAGAAAAATTTAGTTTGTTATACGAAAAATTTAGTTTGTCACAAAGAACATTAGTTTGTCGTAAGGAATCTAGTATGTCGTAAGTTATTTGTCTGTCATAAGAAAAATAAAGGACAAGCAAGGTGCTTATAATCAAAAAGAATAATCTTGACTTTTATCTACAATTTGATTCAGCTTGTTCACTGTTCCTCTTCTTTCTCACAAAATTATTTTACGAATGACCTTGATTGATTTACAATGAAAATTATAACATCTGGTTCTGGAAGACCGCGTCCATCTTCCAGTGGCACCCTAATATCCGACTATAATACTTAGGTGCGACCAGACTTGACAAGGATAACCCCTCTGTTATACGGTCCGATTTTCAAAAATCTATTTTTCATCCGATATCGACGTTTGGAGTTCCTAGGAAGCTATTCTGACTATTTTCGAATGGACGTCTGTGTATGTATGCGTGGACGTGTGTGTGTGTTCGTGAGCTGTTTTTGTCCAACGATACTTTTGGAATGAAATAACCAATTTGAACGTTCTTAGCAGCAATCAAAAAGGCCCACCATGACCTGAAATTAATCAGATTTTCGATTCAACCGGTTTTGTAGTTTATCAGTTATGGAAAAAGTAAAAATTAAAACAAATTTTGTTTAGGTTTTTCGCGTGGAACTCATATACCACTTTCCTGATTTAACTTGGAATGGAATCAGTTATTATTTTTAATTTTTCGCTAAGAAAATTGAAAATTAAAAAAAAAAAGGGAAGTTATTGGTCTGGTCTAATTTTCAAAATTCGAATTTCTTACAGATCTTGATATTTTAAGGTTCTAAGAAAATATTCTGACTAATTTGAAGATGATGTCCGAGTATTATATGTATATTACGCGGTCACATAAAAAAAATAAATAAATAAATAAAAAAAACTGAAGTGGCTCATCAGTGTCAAAAATTTTTGAAAAATTGAGTGTCGGATGTCATCGTGGACGTCAAAATCAATCCATTTTTTCACTAGATATTGGTGATTAAAAATAAGAAATATAACAATTTACTTCATTCATTCTGAATAAATCATAATATTATTTACCAAAATTTTTAAAAAATGTTTCGAATGTCAGAGGTCAGAAAACTGCATGGTATGCCATTCTAAACGTGAAAATCGGTTCATTATTTCCAAAGATGTTGCTGATACAAATTTAATAAAAACAACGATTTACATCATTATTTGTTTTTATGATTGTATATTACTTGAATTTTCGCAATGGAATGTGCGACATGACTATTTTTGACCTTAGAAAGGTGGCTGACAGGCTCACGTAGTTTTCTGTTTTTTTTGCAATGGTCGATAGGGTCAACCATTTTTAAGATTTTTCGTTTTATTTTGATCATTAAAAATATTTTTTCAAGTAGTTGCTGTTTCAGTTAACTTTCAGTAAATTTAAATTATCACATTTACTAATAATTATTATTGAACTATGTCTACTTGTGATTATGATTTTGCAGAATGATGCTGGTTTAATCAGTTATATTTGTTCATTGCATCACGATTATTTAGTTACTTTAACTCTGGTTTATCACTTCAATGTACCTGAAATATTAAGTAACTAGATTTTTCCCGATCCCCTAATCTGAGCCTGAATTCATCAATTAGTTAGTGTTTAATTTCATCTGATACCAATCTTTTCAAGTAAAGTAAATCAAGTATATTCTACCGTATTCAGCTGCCTAAAGGATTGACGTGCTTCAAATTCTAGTTACAATATAGACGTAAGTTTGCAAATAAATATGAGTGTATACATTCACAAACCTTGATTAAAATATTTGTGTCTGTAAACTCCAGCATTTCTCTCGTAAGAACTCCCATGATACAATAAAATTCATCAGTAGATGTAACAGTTATGATTCGGCTGAAACAAAACAATTGTTATTAAAAGTTAAGAGTCATGATTTAAGTTACTTTTTTGCACATAAATTAGTCGCTAAAATATCACTGTTTCATTTCGTTTGTTTAAACATCAGGATGTCAGACGAAAAATAGTGATTCCTAGTTTTCCGCTATGAAATACTATGATTTCCGCAAAATTCGGGAAGTTATGATGTTTGGGAAGTGTGTTGAGCAACAGGGAAGTCGAGAGTTGAGTTTCAGATTGGCTAGTGAGCAGTAGTGAGTTTCTGCGGAGTCACGAGAAACTACCGAACGCTATGGATAGCGATTATCAAGAGGTACTTCTAGTGAAATGTACACACCATATTTTTTTGTGTGTGGATGTTATTATATAAACTGAAGGTTTATTTATAACCAATCCAACCTTATTTTGGAGTGCCATTCGGCACCTTATTATTTTCATCTACACCATGACCTGTCGATAACTCTATTAACACTCAAGGGCGAGCACTTATTAGCAGTTCCACCCTGTGCTATAACCCTGAGCATTCAACAGCAGCTCAGATTTTCTCCAAGTTTCCTACCAATATACTAACCTGCTACTATCAATAACAATTATATGGAGTCAGCATCCGGAACAAAATATTTCAAAATCGCAGAAATTAAATAAATTTATAATTCATAAAATAATTGACGACTAGGGCCCACTAGAGGTCTTTTGCACTCTAATGAGACCCAACCTGAACTTTAATAATATTATAAATAATTGTAACAATTGAATTCATGTTGGAAAAATTCCAGTGTGTGCTATGTCCAGATTTAATTAATTAATAATTAATTAATTATTAGCAATGGTCGTCTGGGCCTCAAGTAAGGACTACCGGACTTATAGGGTGATTTTCCTAGAGGGTCAGCTCTAGGCTTTATTTTTATTGTGAGAACTCAAACGTTAAACCTCACAGGGGCCTCTGTGTATTCGAGTTAGAATTTGGATTTATACGTTAAAAAATTGGTAATTTCACCTACATTTCGATGATAAACTGCTTAGAATATAAGTTGACCTTGTGGCGTCGGATTGGAACTACCATGAACCGTTTCTGGTGATCCCTAATCGAAAGATGATTTGGTAGAGGAAGAAGGTAGGTGGTTCTTAATGTTAGAAATAATGTAACATACAGGTTTTCCCAATGATAGATGTTTATTATAATATTTCCCAAGCGGCTCACCGTAATCAGTTAACAAGATCTTCAATTGTACTTAACACTTAAGGTTCTTTTCTTTACCTTAAATCACTAGGATTTACATTTAATCATTAAACTTAAATTATAGATTTTTAAACTTTGAATTTGTTGAGTCTTATCTCACTTGAGTTCGGTTTGAATCTTTGATTCCAGCCATTCACTCGGACAAGAATCGCTGAGTATGCACTTAACAATTATTAGAAAATCACCAACGCCTCCTCGTGTTTTTCGCGAGCGATGCTTCCCGTGAGGTGATTTTTGGAAAAGAAAATATAACTTCAAAACACAATTTTGATTAGAAATTTAACGGTAACAAGCAAATTGCCAGGCTCCCTCGAACGCAACAACGAGACGATTTTCCCGTGGGATTTTATAGTATACTTTACTGTTTAGATTTTGTTATGGAAAATGAACTGATCGGTTTAACAGAAATAGAAAATAGAAAAAGAGAATTGCCTCAATGTAACGGTTTAGAACTTACGTGGGCCAACAAGGAAAAGCCATTAGCTTCTCAAGCGTCATTGGCTGCTACACCTTGGTGTTCATGGTTTTTATAATCTCAATCCACGGTTCTATAGTGAATAATTTGGAATACATAATTGGATAAATTTAGAATACCGTCAAGTAAAATTCCCTGATTGAAGGAAACGTTGACGACGTGCAACGAGGTGTTGGGTGTAGTTGTTGTCCTTAAAATTGTTATCGCTGCACTTTACAGCGAGCACGTCAAAGGGACTCCTCTTGGACTTACCCGCTGAAAAGCTCAGCGTCAATTTTGATCTAAGTTAAATAGTTACGATAGCTGCTGAATACTGCGTCTCTTTACAATAAATGTACCGTCTAATCTATAAATCTATGCTTGCTTTGGTCAGCGATATTACTATATTGTATATGTACAATATTATTGGAAACAAAGAAATTAAACAACATAGGTGTATAATGTTTTACAAGTATATAAAGTAAAAACGTGATGAGTTTAATATTTGTATTTAATCTGATATTTATTATATAAAAAAAAAATGTAACTTGGAAACATTCGAAGATTTATCATATGTTTATTAAGTGTTTTTAAATTTTCAAGTTTTCTAAAAATATCTCCTTGTTGAAAAACAAATTTTTTAAATTCAAGTTTTTGGAGTTTTCGAGTTTGTTTTTGAATATTTTATGAAATTAAGGGTTTTGGAAAAATTTTTAAGTTTTCAGAAAGAATTTTAGTTTTTGGTTTCCGAAAAAATTTAAGCATTTGGAAAATTTTCGAAGCTTTGATTTTTTGAATAATTTTTTGAAAGACTCGAAATTTCGAGCTTCCGGACCAAATTTTATTTTTGGAACATTTCAGAAATTTTGTGTTTTCGATATAACTTCAATTTTTTCTTTTTTATGAAATTTTCGAAATTCTAAGTTTTCAAAAAAATTTTAAGTTTTTTTTTTTCAAATTTTTAAAAATTTGTTTATTTTTCTTTTTATTTCTTTTTTTTTCGGTTTTGCAAAATTTTTAAAATGTGGGGTTTTTAAAAGCTTTATAAGTTTCTTCGACATATTTTCGAAATTTCAAGTTCTCGAAGAATTTTAAGTTTTAAAAAAATTTTCAAAATTTAAAGTGTGCGAAAAGAAAAATTTTAAGTGAAAAGTTTTTGAAATTTAGAGTTTTCTGAAAGTTTTAAAGCCTATGAAAAATTTTTGAAAATTTCGTCATTTATCTAATTTTGAATTTTAAAACCCTTGAATCCCTCGGGAGAATCCGTACCTTGCATTCTTGGAATTTCAAATAATACTAATACTTATATCACACTGAGTAAAAAAATACTTTTCTTTAAACAAGAATTTATTTTATTATTACTAATTATCAATTTCTTGCGAAAAGAGCAACAAATTTATTTTTGTTATTATATGAATTTGATATTACATTGTGAGTAAACAGAACAATAGCTTTACTTGAATTAAATAAAAATTATTTCCTTCAACTCTACGAAATTCGTGAGACAAAATTATGTATTCTTGAAAATTATCAAGAATATATGTTATTGTATCAAGTAAATGTTCTTGATAAAAATATTTTTCTTTCACAGTGCACCTGACAATGACGTGACGGTCAAGAAATGAACTGACGCTCAGCTTCACAGCACTACTCAGGACGTCTTTTGAATTTTTCTATTGTAAACCGTTCATTAACATTTAAGAAAAACTTAAACTTTATCGTCTCAACTCATAACAAATCTACCATTTTCACTTCACAAATATGCATATACTGTATAATAAGCGAATGTACAAAATAAAATCTTGTGTAGGTGTGGTTTAATTTAATACTTCAAAATTACACAAATTACTAATAGATAATTTAGATCTATATTCAACACTATGTTCACTAAAATTGTGAGATAATAAATACTGAATAACAAATGCAACAATTAAGGTACAAGCGAATGTAACTGGAGTGAACAAATCACGTATTACAATTGACACGTGTACAGTAGCGGTTAACGCGAAGCACGCGATAATTAAATTATATTCAATTATACGTGAGAGAATCTATGTACTTAATATATAGTCATCTTAATTAATTAGCTAAATATTCAGAATATTATATTTCTAATTCAGCAGAATTATACTGAAAGAATAATAATTAAATTATCAAGAATAAGCGTAGCGGGTAGAAGCATCTAGTAGTATGATGTGGAATGTGATGCTGAGGCGGCGTCTTCTTCCTTCGTTGCCACTTGATGGTGACATGTAAAGCATGGCTGCACTAGCGAATTTTCCCTTCAGTTTTAAAGTGCGCCAACAGAATGTAGTTGGCCACCAATTTTTCTGATTGGCCGGCTGGTAGCGGGGCTCTCATGCCAGCTTGACACGGCCATGAGCTAGAAATTATGTGTGCACGGGCCTAAATAGCGAGTGATCCGGCACTATTCTGACCTTGGAGTCAATAGCTTTTTCGTGCGCTCCCACACAGAGTGAAAATACCCGTAGTGAGTTCAAATTATTAAGCCATTGACTAAACATATACCATACAGTTTTTATTAGTAGCGACAAAATCTGTGGGTGACACCTAGCAGAACATTTTAATTAAATTAAACATTCAATGTAATTAGGTCGATTTTTTATATTTCTTATTTTTGCTATTAGTTATTTAATTATCTTTCTCAGTAGGTAAATAAGAATTTTCTGTATCGTACTGTCAAAAATTATTTCACGTTGATTAAACAGATAAAACTTTTTATTTTCTCTAAAAGAAATACGGTGTTAGGGGGTATCTAATTTTTAATATTTAAAAGATAATTTTACCGCGTTTCCTCTATATGCTGCTGGAAGTAACTTGCCGACCAAGACAAAGCAGCAATGTCCTGGTGCTTATATGATGAAAAGGGCGCTAGTAGTATGATGCAACTATAGCGCCCCCACCACAAAGTGGTGGTAGAGCCCAGAGCGTGGTGGAGTCAGCCGCGAGTCCGCCGGTCGTTGCGGACAGTACAGAAGAATGTATAATATATGTATATATATATATATATATATATATATTGAGACAATGCGAATTGTCTTCGTCGTCTTCAGCCTTGCGGTTTCCGATTTTCTCCGTCCCGTTGCCGCCTGAATTTCGTACGTCATAGTACCATCGTCACATGACTTAATTTCACTTAGACGCATGTCCGTAAGGGTAAAGTGGGGACAGAGTTCAGAGGCGAGTCCCAGGCCCTCAATTATCGGCCAATCCCTCCGATCCGGGATCAACTAACGCTCAGACGTGTTATCTAGTATTAATTTGCGTTACTTACATTATAATATTCTCTATTAACATTCTGGCAATTAACTCGCAATATTATTTTAGTAATTCTTATAAATCGTCATAATTATTATCAATCAAGTTTTAATAAAGTTATCATTATTGTACGTCACCAGCAATTTACTTGCGATATAAAATAGTATAAAATTAAGTAATAGATTCCATGTAAAACTGCGCCATTCCACGTGGGAAAATATTGTATATCCAGTATCTATCAGAACAGTTTATATATTGTTATTTTGCGAAGCGTTTATTCTAAGTAATTGAACTATATTATGATTGGCAATAAAACTTGCATTTTTCTAATTAATTCCTTTCATTCTATCTCTTACTCATATTATTCATTATCCTATTTTACTGGTAAGAATTATTAATTAGTCTCAAAGAGTATTATTGATTAAGTAAGAATTGATAGGTTCATCAATAATAAGAAATTAATAGATAAGTAATAAGCCGTGAGGTAAGTTAGTGAATTTTAACATACGTTGCCGAGTTTGAATAAGTATGGGTCTTTGCTTTGCAAGAACCCCAGCCCACCGCTTTGTCCGGTAAAATAAAAATTAGTTAGAGGCTAGCCTAACCTGCGAAGCCAGGTTAACCTGCGACTTCTGGTGGCTGCTGGTTAAAATCGCGAAGACAAAAAGTGATTTGTCTCAATATGTATATATATATATATATATATATATATATATATTTATATATATATATATATTGAGACAAATCGCTTTTCTTTTCGCGATTTTTACCAGCAGCCACCAGAATTCGCGGGTTGAACCCTGGCTTAGGCTGGCCTCTAACAAATTTTTATTTTACTTAGACAGAGCAGTGGGCTGGGATTCTTGCAAAGCAAAGACCCGCACTTATTCAAACTCGACAACGTATATGAAAATTCATCAACTTACCTCACGGCTTATTATTTATAAATTATTTCAATTATCTTATGCAGCTTAATCAATAGGTATTGGATCTTATTACATAATTTTACCAGTATTTAAAAATATGAATAAAAGATAGTAGGTAGAAAGGAAAGTATGCAAGTTTATTGCCAGTTATAATAATTTCAATTACTTACAATAAATGTTTTCGCAGAATACAATAGATGTGGTCCGAATAACAATGAATTGCCACGTGGAAAGCGTTGGTTATCGCACTGAATTTAGGCTTTATAATTAATACGCTGATACTATAGATGTAACAGCGGTAACGTAATGATAAACTAATTAACTTAAACGTATTTTATACTAAAATAATAATATATAATAAACAATAGAATCGCAAGCTAAGTTGCCAGTAAAATATAAAGTATAATAATTAAATTTAATCGTAACAGATTTATAACGTAAACCGTAATTAATATCCGCGACGGAGACGCGGATTAACCGGTAAACCGTATGCGGTCACCCACGTGTGAAAATAAAAATAATAAATAATAATAAATAAATGATTTTAAATGTTTCCTCCAAGTTAAAATAAATAATAAGTTATAGACAATAATGAAATTATAAATAATGAACTCTTGGAGTGCCTGAACCAGCTCCTCAGGCTGGGTTAGTGCACGCAGGCGCCAGACCGTTTATCCCAAAACGGACAAAATTAAGTTCAGGGGGAAAATCTGCGAGGAAAATCCGAGCAAGTGACACACGACAAAGCGGACAAACAATTGGGGAAAATAAAATAAAATGAATAATAATAAGAAAAAAAAGAAAAATAGTAAATATATAATAAATAATTATATTACCAAATAATAAATAAATCAGAAAAATTAAATAAAGCAATAGGGAAAAGATCCAGGAAAATAAATATTAAATTTTCCCCGACAGCTGTTGGTTTCCGTATTTTAATTGAAACAGTACTCAATATAATTTATAATACTTTACAATAAATAATTTTTGTTAAATTAACCACAATAATAACACTCGGTGGTTATAAAAAAAAATAATAACGTTATATAAATTCAACCCAAGATATATATAATTTAATTTAATTAACACTGGTAATTTTACTATTAAATAAAAAGAAACCAATTATTTTCACTCAAATTTTTCCAGACAACAATAAAAAATAATAATAATAATCTTACTTTATTTTATCTCTCAACACGCTTGAGAGAGAGAAAGACACGGAATTTTTCCTCACTCACACTCAAAAGGATAAATTTCTCGGTACTACCAAATTATAAATATATAACATATAAAGTTAAATAATAATTTTTGCATAAAATCTCGTTAATAATTTTTACCGCTGGGGTACATATAATCCAAATAAAATAATTATAATGCTATGCAATTATGTTAAATAATAATAAACGTGAATAATAATTGATAATATTATACCGATATTCTAAATAAAAATAGAAAAATAATAATTATATTAACTCGGGAATTTTTCATCTGAGTGCTGACATCAGTGCTTGAGGAATTTTTAAGTACCGCGTGAGTTGTATAGCTATATATACTACTAATATATATATATATATATATATATATATATATATATATATATATAAGTGCGTACCGGCAACGCTTTACGCCGTTGCGTACGCTTTATCAATATATATATTTATATATATATATATATATATATATATATATATATATATATATATAGTTAATTACCAAATGTTTTCACCAACATACGAAATAATATTTAATGATAATTAATAATAATTCTCCAATATATCATTCGATAAGTAATTAATAAATACAAATAAATGATTTTCTCCGCGGCGACCAACAACTACCGGGGGAGGCTAACACGTGAAAGTATATTATCCAGCAAAATAAATACAAAGTACTTACTCAAGTTCTCTCCAATGACTCAAAAAAAAAAAATAAGAATTGGAACGAAAGCCAACCAAATTCGCCCAGTAAATCAATTTAATAAAATTTAACTTTCTTTCTAACCAAATATTTAATACACAATAATATGGATTAGTTTTTGCGTCTGTGCACCGTGCTAGTCCGTATCTTTCTGACTTAATTATCTAAACCTCCACCTGTTGGTCGTCGCACACATGTCACCACCGTCGCCCTTAATTTTTATTATAATTACATTTGTCAGCCCTGGGCCTCACTTAAATTAAAAATATAAAATATAAAATGTAAATCCTCAAACATCTGAATGACACATAATTAATTAATTAAATATATGATCTGTTTATCGATATCTTTAGTATCGGAAAATAAATTAAATAATAATAGCCCAACTAATAAACATCACTTGACGTCATCAGTTGGATGACAAGTTTAAGCAAAGTAATATGTTGACAATTGTTGGGGCATAAAATAACGCCGAATTATGCATCCCAACTAATTCAAAATTATAAATAAATACTTAAAATAACCAGAAGTCAAGCGTTGTTGCCTTAAATCATAAATTATAAAAATAAAATTAAATCACACATGTGCTCTTTCATACCCTTCGCGCATGCGCGAGCACCGTGCACGGACTCTTCTTATAATCACTCACAACGTTTCACTCTTTGGTAGTTGGCGACTTACGCAGTGATTATTGCAATCTAAACCTAAAGTATCGTCGCCAATTATGTATGGATATACATACATAACAATATATATGCTTACGTCGCTAAGTATTAGATGTTAGCATATAAACGTCTCACTTACCTTACCGTTAAATAATATTAATAGAAATAATTAAAATACCATAAATAACTTATGGAAGCAATCTTAAACTAAATAAATGAGTAAGGGCTCATGAAAAAATGACAACATAAATTATTTTATTTATATTTATTTATATAGATTACCAAAATACATAGGTACATTAGAGTGGCGCCTTTATTCTATTATATATTGATATCTTTACGCTTAAATACATGATTGAATATTATTATTCACAGCTATGCCACGGGGTACAAAATTATAACAGCATTTGTTTTGATTAAAATTCATGAATGAAATATAATATTCGTTTACAATTCCATCATTTCTGTCACATCGTTCGTCAAAGATAGATATAAACTTGTCAATTGAAGGATCAGTAAACATACAATGCAAAAACATGATACAATATTGGCCGCATACTTGAGGATTTTCCTGTTGCAACTGCTTGTCGTAATATTTGAACCATCGGCAAGTGTGTTTGAGACGTTTAAGGTGTTGAGGAATGAGTGGTGGTAATCCATAGCTGTCAAAGTACCATCCATTTCCAAGTCTATCGACGTACATGGCAACCCAGTGCTGTTCTGGCTTATTGTGGCCATCTGTATTAGCAACAAAGGCTGTCAGTCTCGTCCAAATTTTCAAGATTCTGTCCGCTGGATATACTCCAATCGTGTGGTATGGTATAAACTGTATAGCTCTCAATATTTGCACCGTGTTCATTACAAGCCTGACACTTCCAAGGACAATCTGTTGTGTTATGGTTGTTTTAAGCAAGCTCAGCTGCATGATGAGTTGCTATTGAAGAATTTTGATGACGCGCCTTGCTATTTAACCACTGTTTTATTAAATCTGCACACGATAAATTACATTGATTACATGCTAAACTTCTATTTCGTTTCGCCTCTTATACACTGTGTAGAGCACAAGTTAACCGCGGCTGTTGTAAGGCTGCTACTGGCGGGTTGTTTGATAAATCTTCTATATTTATGACAGGACGACAAAGTAAGCCCTCTAAGTATGTTTTTTGCAGTCTTCCTTTTGTGGAAATTTTCATAGCACATTGGCAAAAAACGCGGAGCTGTATGTGTACGTATTCTATCATTGCCTCATCATCATACCATTTAAGACCTTGCTTTCTTGTTAAAGCATTATTTTCAGCCTGCCATTCTTCTGACTACAGCATAAATGAAAATTTGGGAGCTAAAATCTAGTGGGCCGTATCACCATTAGTTAGAGAAGTAACACCGATTTCTTTAGGTAAAAATTCTCGTGCCTTGTTAATAAAGCCTTGAATATATAATACAAGAGCCATAATGTTCTTCACTACAAGACAGATTTACAGTTACTGAAGTATTTGAATTTTAATTTCGGAACACATGCAAGTGCACACAGAATACCAGGTGAAATTTCAGCTCGTCTTACTATTAAGATAGCTTCAGTAATAACTAAATTACAGCCATTAGGCAAGGCGTCCATGAGACAAAAAGCTTCACGTGCAAGTGTGAGACGTAAGCGCATTTCAACGCCATTTATAAAAAATCTTTCTTGATTAAAAATGTCACAAAGTATATGGCCTATAAAATCGGTTGATTTTTCACATGTTAATAAATCACGACATTTATTCAATCCTAGATTATAGTCATCAACACTATCCATTTTACTAGGAGTATCACAAGACCATCCAACTGTACTTAAGGTTGATTTTTTAGCATCCAAACCATAGTCTAGTTGGGTTTCTATATATGCTCTATACACATATAAATTATTGGGCGTTGATACGGGCTTTTAATTAAACAATACGTCTACTTGATTAAATATTGAATGCATAAAATTATTGATAGGACCCACTTTAAGCGGTGTAGTACTAGCTGCGACAAGAGTTTTACGTGTAATACTTATAGTCCAGTAAAGGAAAGTTTTAAATCGACATTTGTTCTGGAAGGCTAACTTTTTAACTGTATCTTCAATTTTGTGTGTGAAATGAGGATACATAGTCAAAAAATCAAAATCAGCATGCAGGGGTTGGAAAAAAAAAAGGAAAATTACCCCCGAAACAGAATTTTTGCGATTTTTTTCGAAAATATAATTTTCAGCGAAAAAACATCCAAGCAAAATCGATAGAAAATAAAAAAATCTATAAATTTTGTATTAATCACTTTCTTCGTAAATGCAATAGAAAAAGAGATATTTGCATCTAAAAATTGCAATTGAGCCGGCTGCTACTGATAATGTACCCTAATTTTTAAAAGTGCATAGAAATAAACTAATCAAGATTTTTAAATGTTTTTTTTTAATCTTTTCTATTTTTTATGATTCACAATTCTAAATAAAACAAAGTTTTTTACTTTTTTTTTTTAAGTTATAAAGAATGGCATTTTTTAACTTAAATTTTTAATCACTGAAATTAAGAAAAAAAAAATTTTTTTTCATCCACAAATCTTTTTTGAAGGTTTATCTTTTATGTTTATTCATTTGTTTCCAATTGCCATCCACATTTACCTGAAATTTTACCAGAATGAAATAACTATTTAAAAATTAATTGCCCCTGAGTCTACGACTTTGATGCTCGGAATAATTCGTCTCTGTCACTCTTAGTATGAATAAACGTCTTTCTCACTCCTACAGCAGTTGTGTCCAGCTAATGCGCGGACATGTTGCGCGTTCATCGAACAAATAATAATAATAGTTGGCGGCCGCTCAGATACTCGAAGAAATTTGGTTTTTTGTCTTTTTTGTAATTTAGTCTTTTTTTTTTTTAAGACTTAATTAACTTATAAAAAATCTATTTGACAATAAAGGTATCAATCGATTACAAATTTCATGAATCGTTCATGAATCGTTAAGGAGTGACAGAGACGAATTATTCCGAGCCTCAAAGTCGTAGACTCAGGGGCAATTAGTTTTCAAATAGATATTTTATTCAGGTAAAATCTCAGGTAAATGTGGATGGCAATTGAGAATAAATGAATAAACATAAAAGATAAACCTTCAAAAAAGATTTGTGGATGAAAAAAAAATTTTTTTTCTTAATTTTAGTGATTAAAAATTTAAGTTAAAAAATTCCATTGTTTATTACTTAAAAAAAAAAATTCTTTTTATTTAGAAATGTGAATCATAAAGAATAGAAAATAAAAAAAAAAAAAAAAACATTTAAAAATCTTGATTAGTTTATTTCTATGCACTTTTAAAATTGGGGTACATTATCAGTAGCAGCCGGCTCAATTGCAATTTTTAGATGCAAATATCTCTTGTTCTATTGCATTTACGAAGAAAGTGATTAATACAAAATTTATAGATTTTTTTATTTTCTATCGATTTTGCTCAGATGTTTTTTCGCTGAAAATTATATTTTCGAAAAAAATCGCAAAAATTCTGTTTCGGGGGTAGTTTTCCTTTTTTTTTCCAACCCCTGCATGCCAATTTTGATTTTTTGACCATGTATCCTTACTTTAAATACAAAATTCAAGATATAGTCAAAAATTTAGCCTTCCAGATTAAATTTCGATTTAAAACGTTCCTTTACTGGACTATTACACTTGAACTTATCATAGTATGAGCAAGATCAATATATTTCATCACCTTGCGCCTTTACGACGAATTCTGTCGGTGAGTTAACAGTCAACGATGAAGTTGGTTTATAATAGACCCACTGTCAGCTTTCGATTGTTGTTTGAGTAGGAGGCTATGAGAATAATTCAAGTTCTGTTTTAGCACATTCGCAAGAATGCATGTGCAAAAGCGACATTTTTAAAATAACGATTTAAGAAAAAATTTCATTCACTGTACACAGCTTTTTCTTTTTTTTTATTTGTTTTTTTGCTATTTTTCTTCTCATTTTTTTTTTTTTTTTGTTTTACGTTTAATTTTTTTCTGAACTTTTTTTTCTATCACTCGTCTTCTCTTATTAGAATGCCTCCTTACTAAACCAATGGTGCTATTCATACCACTAGCAATAGCCAACTGACCAGGTACCCTAAACCACTTATAAGACTGTCGATATTTTGCTGAGCTTTTCGTTTTTAATTATTACCAGATTCACGTGCTCTGGCACTTAACGCCTCTTTGACGGGTACGTTGTGATCCAAAACATCTGTAGCAATATTTATACTGGATTTTAAAGCTTCCTTGCCAAATGCTTTCGCACCGCTTTTTAAAAATAGTAACACACGTCTAAACAAGCCACCAAGGAAGCTACCAATACCATGTCCTCTTCGATTTGGCGAGCCTATGTAAACTTGACTTATGCCATCAAAATCATGAGTTCCGTCACCGTACTGTATTATTTCAAACCCGGCCATTTTGTTAGACTTAAATTTTTCTCTTGAAATGTAATGTCACGGTCAGCGTACTGTATTCAAATGGAATAGAATTCCTGAACTCGTCTCTTATATCAATTTCGATAGTGTTCATGGTTCTGCGTCATACGGGTATATAACGGCCCGGTGAAAAAGTCTTTATTTTAGTTGAACCATAGGCGTAATGATCGGTATCAACAGGTACGACACGTAGCAGAGGTGAGTGCACGTCTCCTGTTATATAACCTTCACAAATATCACTGCACACAAATATTTTTCTAGGCAATGCATTAACTAATGATGCAGGGGTTGACCCTTTGCATTCGTTTCTTTCTGAGACAGGTATAAGTAAATAGTCTACGCCAAATCCTAGTATCTTTTCAAGTATTTCATTGAACTTCAGTGTATGTATAGCTACGCAATCACATATTTTATAAACTGATATACAGCTACTGGTGTCATGTACAAAATTTATATGCTTAGACATTGCAGGAAGTGTATTCATACATTGCACTAAAGAGCTAATATTTTGATATTGACCATAAGGTACACGACCATAGTAAATGTCAACTATACTTTCTTCTTCTTTTTCGTTTTCTTCAGTAACACTTTTTCCTGCGTCAGTATTTATAGATATGTTGGTTGTACCTATGATAATTGCAGTAGATCCTTTTGGTACATGTAGTATGGTCATAGGAGTTTGTATTTCTACTAGCGCAACTTCCCATTCGCCACCTAAGTCCAACGCTTGAGGTAACTGTGTTATAAAATACGTAGTCGTGTTATTGGGGAAATACTTCATACTACTGTTACTAGGTAATACAATATAAAAATTATCTCTAATTAAAGCCATTTTTATTTAACAAGAGATAAATCTTCCTCATAAAACACACCGTTAATGGGTTCGTTTTGTAAATCGGATAATAAATAAACCACTGACTGACGAAACATTGAAACTGTAGAAATTTTAAGAATCTCATTACTCCAGCCACTTTCGTATCCTTTCACAAATGCTGCTTTAGTCTTACTGATGCGTACCATGTCATCAACGCTATATTTAGGTTTACGTTTTTTCATAAGTCTATAACGTTTATTATTTTCATAGCGTTTCTTAACATTATAAATTGCTGCAGCATAATTATCGTCATTAACATTTACAGGGGCCATTTTTATACCACTAGGATGTGTATGATTGTAAGTATTGATAATCTTCTGTAATACGTCTATATATCTTTTTGACCGTCTATCCGTAAAATATCACCACATTCTCTTCTTGATCGTTCTGTTTAAACGTTTAACGACAGCTGCTTTTACATCAGGATTTCGTACAGTTCTAAATTGTATTTCTTTTTTCTTTAAAAATTCTTGAAAAGATGCGCCAAGAAACTTTTTGCTGCTATCCGTTTGTATTAAACGTGGTTATCTTTTTCTGCTACGTAGCAGTATTTTTTTAAAACCTTGTGTCACAGATACACTAGTTTTATTAAATAGAGGCTCAGCCCACGCAAATTTACTCAACACGTCAATCATCATTAAAATATATTTATAGCCGTCGTCGTGCATTAATATACTTCTTAAGTCTACCATATCAGCTTCCCATATATTATCAATTACTTTTACGTCGTAAGTACGTCTGATAAAATATTTTCTATTTAGTTGATGCTTTGTAAAAGTTTCTTGTTTATTTAGCCAGTTTTCAATCATGTCTTTTGAAAACTTTGAATCATCTCTACCAGCTAATTTAAAGAAATTTCTAGCACCCGAAAAAATAGCCACGTGTGAAGGGTTATAATATATGGCTTTTAGCATTTCATTGGTCTGAACTTCATCCATGACAATTTTTTAGTTTTTCATTTTATAGACATGGAGTCTTTGCCTTTTTGAGTTGCTCTAGTCCCCTCATCATCACCGGTCATAAACTCATCTAAAGAAGCAAGATCTTCCCGAATAACTGGTATGCTTATATTATCTCGTGAACTTGTAGGTGTAGAAGATAATACTGTGCTATTGAAAAAATTTTGGTTGCCTATATATTCACGAGGGATATTTGAGGCTTGTAACACTTGCGCGAATTGACGCCTTCCTATAGCTTTGACAGATTTTCTCCTTTTCATAGCATCGTTCAGAAGATCCGTTATATTTGAGCCTGCTATTTTTTTACCATAAGGTGTTACAGCCCCATGGCTATCCGACGTTATCGTTGAGGTAGGTAAATTTTTTAGACGTTTTAACTACAAACTGGCTTTATTTTTGAATTTTTTCGGAATACTATCTATAATTGAATTATCGATACCGGCCTCATATGAAGTATTATGTACAGTCGTTGCAACCGAGTGTATACTAGATTCCGACGTTTTAGGGACAGTGTCAAAAGAAGAACCAGAAAAATTTATATTCTCGTTTGTATTTAATTCGGCAAATGTATTTTCTAAAGGTTTTTTTTCATATTTTAGTAGACGTAAATAACGTTCAAGGATTTGCAAGTACGCCTGATATTTTTCACGATCAGAATTATACTTATTAGAGTTTAGAATCTTATTCATTTCATTGTCGAACCGTGATAGAGTTGTGCCTAAAGTCTATATAGTATTATTTTTTAATTTATCTTTATTTTGGTCTGCATTACCATGATCTTGTTATTTATCTTCTGGTACTAACACCATTTTGCGAGCGTATTCCATCGTAATTAATGTGCGACTATTGTTGACCGCAATGCGCCTAGTAGTGGCGCTAGAAATGCCGGTAGAAAACCATCTTTCTGTACATTTAACTTTTTCTTATTATTCAAACTTTCTAGGGCCGATAATTTTCTCAAAAACGGTGCGTAACGTTTTAATTTTTTGCGATCTTTTGATGATAACAACACATTACCACGTAATTTATTTAGAGCGCACCCGCAAATACACCTTACTAAAGCTGCGTCAGCCTTACGTAGTACAGCTTGTCTTCGTTCGCTATTTAAATAACAGAGTGCGCGGAGCATAGGAAGGTGTTTCTTTTTAATTGGTCCGCGCTGCACCATTATCAGTGGTATACTGGAACATTGTAACATTTAGATCTATTATTTATACTTTTTTTGGTTATATAAACGAATTGATGTTGATCATCTGGGAAAATATAGCAACGAAACCGACGATTTTCAGGCGTTGATTGTTTCAAATCTAGTAGTAAATATCCGTGGGGGACAGATGTCGCATGATAGTATATATCTTGTAAAAATGTGTCTTTTTAAAATAAACTTGCCTTGCAAGGTGTTGTATTTGCGATCTATCACTTGGATTTTTGAAAATTACGATATAGTTTGCGTTCAAGGATATATCTTTTTGACTGTGCCCTTGATGAAAAATATTTTGTGTAATAAAAATTACGCTCAGGTTTCTATGCTGGCTACACTCCATGAATAAATCTACGACGTTATTGTTTGAGGCCTCGCGCATCACATCATCGATAATAAGCAATTTCGGACGCGCATCGTTAGTGTAATCTTTACTGCGCGGTAAACCTTCACGAAACTCAATATTTTTATAGTTAGAATATTTCGTATTGGAAGACTGCCAATCAGCGTAATAAAATATTACTCTCGGAAAAATCGCATCATCTGAGGGAAATATTTAATAAACCTTTTTACAAATACTGTCTTACCACACCCCGTGAACCCGCAAATAATTGACGTCCATGGGTGTTTCCACCGTAGATCCATTTTTCGAACTAAATTGAGCGAGTAATGTATATCTTATATATTTACACAGAAACGAAATAAAATTTAACGATAGCTTATGCGTAATTAGTTATTATTAAAAATATGGAATTTTAAATAAATAAAAATACATGAATTAAAATTTGTACAGTAAGAAATACATGAATACAAATTTAACAGACAGCTTAGAAAATCTTATGTATTTTAACATTATTCTGTTTTATCTTCTACTATCTTGGAGGTGTTTCCACTCGTGTTATTGTGGATCGATTTCCATCGTTGCGTGAGAAGTTGCTGAATCAGCTCTGGTGCTGACCGCATAGCTAGCTCAAAGATGTAACGGGGCATACCCAAAAGAAAACTGAAATAATAATTAGAATATATCCACATTCGTTTTACAATAGCAATAATGATAATAATAATAATAATGCATGTTGTGCGGCCAGTGAAGACTTTGTTTACTCCGTGGCTCATCGTGGGCAATGTAGGTCAGCTTCCCATCTGCTGACCTACTAATCGCACAACAAACTCTACGTTGGGTTAACTTCCCAACGAAAAGTCTAACTGAGTTCAAGACAATGCTGAACCAGGAAGTGCTCCCGACCACTAGCCCTTCTCAGATGAGGGCTACCTACTAGCTGGGTGGAACATCGAGATACTGATTGATGACGACCTTGGAGAAAAACGGACTGCATTTATGTAGACGGAGGAATTACGAGCCGATCTCTTGATGTGCCATAATAACATTGAACCGGAGCGGAGAGGCTACATGGCGAGGATGCATGCTCTCTGGAGCCATATGCATCCTAACCACAGACATCTCACTCAACAACATCTTCGTGACTATGCCTCTCATCTCTGGCGAACACGAAGATCACTGTTAATGAACAGACGATTATCTCATAGTCTGTCGTTTCCAGCACAGTTACATCAAGAGAGACGCCGTTCTTGTGAAGACGCCGACAATGATTTTGAAAGACGACAAGTATGTATCACTAAGAAGATACACTACCCAAAACATCTGTTTCTGGCGATCCCCGATCCATCGAGCGAGTAGAAGCTTTCTGATCCGATTTGTATGGTGGTCAACCAAATGTGAATCGTGACCCTCCAGCTCTCAACAACTTCGAAGCATTTTGTCGACAACATCGCAATGACAATGCTAATGAAGAGAGCCCTGAAGTCAGCGTGGAAGAAGTTCGTTCAGCTCTAAATAATGGTAAGAACTGGACTGCTCCGTATCTGGATGGCATTAACTTGTTTTGGTGAAAGAAACTAACTTCTACCCATAATCATCTGACCCGGATTTTTACAACATTCATCAGAGGTAATGAACCAATTCCATGCTGGCTTGTAGAAGGGGCGAACCGTTTTTATCCCGAAGAAAGGTGACTTGTCTGACGCGGAAAAACTACACGCCTATCACCTAATTGAATGCAGTTTATAAAATTTTCACCAAAATCTTGAATAATCGCACTCTGCAGGAGATAGACCCTGTATGATAGCAGCTATACGAACAACGTGGCAGTAAAAAAGGCCTGTCAGGTTGCAAAGAGAATCTGTTAGTGGATCGTTGTGTCATTCAAGGCGCGATCTACTATCAGCGCAACCTGTCAATGGCCTGGATTGACTACCGCAATGCATTTGACTCAACATCTTATGAGCTTATTCTCTTTTTGCTCAAATGCCTTGGGGTCAATCGCGATACAGTGGGATGCATTCAGCGTACGGTGCAACTTTGGCGAACACGGTTCCACATTAAATGTGGCAACAACAAACGTGTAACTGAGGTTGTACAGTACAAACGAGGAGTCTTTCAGGGAGATTCTCTGAGTCCTCTGCTGTTTTGCATCTCAATGCGGCCAATATCTGTTGCGCTACGCCGCACACGTGGATACTCAGTGTGCCCATCAACTTATCGGAAGTATTCGATCACCCACTTACTCTATATGGATCATCTAAAGGTGTATGCTCCTGATGAGGAACACATTCAGACAGCCTTGAATATCGTAGGGGAGCGCTGCAGCGAGTATGTGCGGAAACTCCGGAAAATTTGGTCATCAAAACACGCAAAGTCGGGAATATGTATCGGAGCATGCACCCTAATTCCTCAGTCACCAGATTATACCTTTCCCGGCACATCGGAGGGAGAGGTTTACAGAGCTTGGAGTGTCTTCATGATCGTTTGGTTCTAGGTTTAACATACGAAGTTGTTAATTTCACAGCAGATAAAAACGACTTCCTTATGCAAATTGTTTATATTCATGAGAATGGGCAGAAAGGAGCGTTTTTATATAAGGCAGCAATGTATGCAGCAAAATCCCTTGGTCTCGGGAGAGTAAATCCTCTTATTGACCTCCCTAAGGAGGAATTTAAGACGGTCGTCAGGAACGCTAAGCAACAAAAACTGCTCAGTACACATATGGACAAGTCCACGCACATCGTTTTCTTTAAACACGTGCGTGATAATGGCTTGTTCACCCAGCTGACGTTTATCTGTCTTAAATCAGAAGGCCTGATGTCCGAGACTGAAGGGTATATTTTTGCCTGCCAAGATGGTGTTATTAACACTCTCGAATACCGTGCTAAAGTGCTCCAGATGCAGCTACCCGACACTTTGTGTAGGGTTTGTAAACAGCATCCAGAGACGCTTATACATCTTTTGTCAGCATGTCCTGTGCTGGCAGGAAATGCATACATCCAGCGTCATAATGCTGCTCTGCGAGTACTTTATTACCACCTTAGACATAAGCGTGGTATCGACAATACAGCAGTGCTGCCTTATTTGCCAGGAGATATTCCGCAAGTCGTTGAGAATGACCGTAGCCGTAGTTATTGGAACGTGCCATTCGCAACAACGCGGAAAATAGACCATAATAAATCTGATATTGTGCTCTTCGAGAAAACCGCTCGTAACATTTATGTTATTGAGTTTTTAGCTCCAGCTTAATATAACATCACGGTTAAAGAAGAGCACAAGCACGAGATATATCAGGATCTCCTGTTTGAAATTGGCAAACTTTACCCAGGCTACCGTGTCAAGCTTGTTATCGTCCTAGGAGGGATGAAACAGACTTTTGTGTCTGCATTGGCTAGAATCCCAACTTGTTTATCGCAAGTTGAGTTTTTGGCATCACGGATACAAAAGGCTGTCATTCTCGGATCCCCCCGTCTACTTAGGCAACGAAACGACCTGCTGCGCATGCTGATCATCTTGTTGATGAAGCATCGCAGTAGTAACTATTTCGCTTTTAGGTGAGGCCCTTGGTAGAGTCGAACTACCGGGGATAACCCCCTGAGCATTTAACTTAAAAAGAAATAATAAAATAATAATAATAATAATGTAAAATTAAACCTATACTAAGAAAAGTTGGCGAATCTCTTACAGCACAAGTAACAGCGCTTAACCAAATGACACTTTCAACATTTAATCGTGTCGGTAGAATTCTGAACAAAGGATTGGGTTGCCAATATGCTCTCAATGTGTCCAGATCGTATTCTGTCACATTCACTTCATTTCCCAGTCTTCTTCCGGTTTCCACGAATCTTATCACAATCTTTAAATTTTGTGTAATGCATGTTTATGACACGCTTGAACTACCGTATAAAACTAAGACTCGTCTTAGTTTTGGACGGCTTGTCTTTTTACCTCGCGTAAAATGCAGCTAACATCTGTGTATATCATCAGTTGTTGTTTGAGAGTCTCATAAAAATTTAGCCTTGTTTTTTTTTTATTGTAAACCAGTTATTTTTTTGACGTGTTGGAAATAATAATTCATTTTCAGAAAATGGGTCTTTGATTAACCAATGACCTTATATAGAAGATTCTAAATCTACTAGTTCTACTTCTTCAGGTAAAAACTTTCCATAATTATCGAAGAAGCCCTGAATATCTATCATAATATTCATTTATATTTAGTTTTAACGCTTAGGTGGACTGTCCTCGGAGAACTGAAGATAATAAACCCGAATAAATAAATAAATAAAAATTATTTACGCTGCTATATGAAAGAGGGGGAAAATAAAGCATAAAAGAAGCGAGCATATTTTATATATTTATTATAATCTATGGAAACGTCAATTTAAATACAATTAATGAACTCTTTACACAAATGGTAATGTTGAATATTTATTTCTACAACGTCTTTTTTATATTGCGGAAATGGTGTTTTTCTATCACCCATGTACCTGTTAGAGCGCGGTCTGTAGGCGTATGATTACAATCTACCTGTCTTCATTATTGAGCGCAAAAACGACACAGTGTGAAATGTAATTAATCATGAACTCTACATGGTAATACCGGATGATAAAGCATTGTTGGTGGAAGAATAGTACATTATACCAGCCCTTCCATGTGTGTTAAATTATTATTTTCACCTATCAAAGTCTGGCATTCATTACCTATAAATATTTTGGGATGGCCAACCGAGAATTCACCAGTTTTGCAAATATAAGGGTACGATGAACACACATCTACACGTTTGATTTTTTCATGGTTTGTTACATCGTATAACGTAACAAAGCTTTCTGTACGACTGTCAAAAAAAACATCTCTAGGATTTAACGGTTTGGTACAAAGTAAGGGATGATCGCGTAACTCGAGATAAAAATAAATCAAAATCACATTCCCACTTTTCAGTAAGTCTATACCCTAATCTGCGGATTTTTTCTGACGTTGCTATTCGCTCTGAGGGAAGGCATGGTAGGGGAATTTAAATCAACTGAAGCGTTCGCAGTGGTCACTTTGAACACTACGGGAGGCTACTATAACCGAAATTGTAAACAAAAACACGTTAAAATTTTTTTTTTTCGTTTCAATTTAAATAAATTAAATAAAAATGAGACACCAAAGTTGTTGTGTAGTGAATTGTAAAAATACGAGCAGAAAAAGTGAGTGCAAATTTTATAAATTTCCTACTGCTAAATGGAAAATAAATCAACGGAATCAGTGGATAGCTGCGGTTAAAAGGCTAAAGTAAGTAGTACCATAACCTAATTGTTATCAAAAAAATAATTCGGAGTGTTATAAATTTTTGTAAAAATGTTAAGTTTAGCAAGCGTAAATAATTTTTTTGCAATTCTGTAATGAAAAAGTAAAAAAAAATTTATAAGTATATAAATTGTTATATTACAGAAATTTAATAATTTAAAGAAAAATAAAAGCTATCACAAAGTGAAAAAATTTTGATTTTGTAAACAGTTTAATTAATACTGTGCTGAAATAATGAAAAATATATATTTATAGCGTTGATGGATCACCGTGGGTTCCCAAGCCATATGATTGTATTTGTAGTGACCATTTTATTGGGGGTAAAAAATCAGAAGAGGAGTTGAGTCCTAACTACATTCCAAAAATATTTCCTTCAATTTACAAGTCTCCAAAAGTTAATGAATCTTCGGTCATAAACAGGTAAAAATTATTTGGTAAAACTAGACCCATGTTAATAACATAGTTATGATAATTTAATATTTTCAGATACAAGCGTTTAATAAACCGGCGAATAAAAAAATCACCTCCAAAATCCAGTTCTGAACTCACTGTATTAGAACCGATGGAAGTGATAAATGAATATAATAATCCTCCGATTGTGTCTTTAAAAGTTGACCAAGAGTGTCAAGTTGATTTTTATTCAAACTCTGATGTCAATTCTCAAACGTTTATTTGCAATCGTTATATCACAAATGATTTGTGTCATGCTGAAACTCAGACAGAAATTCAAATGGTTGAAGATACTAGGCCGATAAAAATTCATGCTAGTAATAAAAAATTTGTTAATAAAAAATGTGGTACTGATCAAAAAACGTTTGCTGATAAGGAAAGTCAAACGGATAATAAAATCTTCAGAGGATTTGCATCGGTGACAAGAGATCAAGAAATCATTGATCTGGTCGGTGTATCATTCCCAAATTTTGATTTCTTATTGAGTTGACTATGTACACTTACGCCATGAAAATTTATTGTGTCAAAAACAGACAGACTATTAATTTTTTTAATGAAAATTAAAACTGGATTAACATTTTCGGCACTCGGTGTATTATTTAGTGTTCACAGAACAACAATTTCAACAATTTTTTATGAAATCCTACAACATCTTGCTAGTGCGACAAGAAATTTAGTATTTTGGCCAGATATCGACGCAGTACAAGAAACAATGCCTGATTGTTTTCTATCTGATTATAATAACACCAGAGTCATTATTGATTGCACTGAATTTCGAATAGATATTCCTACAAGTGTCGATAACCGTGTTCTTACTTACTCACAATACAAAAAGAATTTCACAGCCAAAGTTCTTATTGGTATAACTCCTGGAGGTTTTATATCCTTGAGATCTGACGTAGCTGGAGGACGGAAATCAGATTCTCAGCTTACAATAGAGTCAGGGTTGTTGGATTTATTGAAGGATGGTGACAAAGTTTTGGCTGATAAAGGTTTTCCAGAAATCAAAACAGTGATTGACGCAAGTGGCAAGAAAGTACAAATGGTCATGCCGCCTTTTCTAGAGAAAAAAAATGAATTTTCAAGTGAAGAAACTCAACAGACATACAGTGTTGCAAGGGTTAGGATTCACGTTGAAAGAATTATGCAGCGGTTAAGAACTTATCAAATATTGCATAAAATTCCACAACATTTGTTCCATTGCATTGATGATATTTTGCACATTTGTTGTGTTTTGGTTAATTTACAGCCTCCAATTATTTCTGATAAAAAAGATCCTGAAAATGGGGGATAAGAATATTTTATTACTCATAACAGTTGGTCAGTGAGTACTTGTAGAAATACAAATTTATATTTGTAAGAAATTGTACATTTATTTTCAGCTATTAATTAGATTAATAATTAGGATTTTTGTAAAACATGTAACAAATAATAAAATACTTTTTAATTAATAGTAATGTAACAGACAATAACACTCTTTACTAACTAAATAAATATAAATTTTTCTGTAACTACTTATCAAACTAATTATTTTTAATTAGTTAATACTTTGACTGATTACTCTTTACTTATTTGTTAATATTACAGCAATTGGTGCTTTTATGCCGTTATAAATTATTGAAAATAAATTACTATATTAAAATATTTGTAAGATCACTTTCAGTAAAGCTTCGTTTTTGGTTTGCACTTTCATCTTTATTACTACTATCTAAATTGTCAGTATTTCCATCGTTGTTATCAGTATTTTCTTTATTAATGTCAGTAGTTGCTACTGTTGCAAACAAAGCTGGCAAATATTGCTCGAAATAGAATTTCTCACTCTTCAAAATTACATTTTTTAAAAATTCTTCGTGTCTGTGGACTTCTATTAAACAACAGCCATTTTCAACTGGTGAAAAAACGAAGAGATCACAAACACTCATGCCGGTGACGTACATTTGTACTTGAATTTGAGTGTAATAACCATCAGATTTTTTGAGCTCCAATTTATCATTAATAAATTCTAAATACCTTACGTTACTAACTTGATCAGCATCATTGATAACCGGTTTATTTTCACAGGTACTAGGACATTTGAATTCAACAATTTTAGAAGTACAACCGTCATCGATGACAACTCCATCAAGACTTGCACAAAGCCAAGGCTGATATTTACTGACAATTACACCAACCCGTTTAACAGTACAGTTGTACATTTGTTCATATTTTTCTTTAGCAGAAGATTCCATTTTTAAACCATATTTAGTAGAGCTGCTTTTAATTGTAGATGGATTTAGCATGTCTGAAACCAAATTTTCAACTGGTTTCCTGCTTAGAATTTTTATATGATGAACATTTGAACTTGCAGAAATTCTTAAGCGTCTAGCTTGGAACCAATTGTTACAAGAAGACTGTTGAACAGTTTCACATGAGAGTTGAATGATTTCATCTTCCGATAATTGCACTTTATTCAAAAAAAACTCTCGGAGATTCGGATCCAGCTTATATTGACTTTCATAAATAGAATGTTCCCCGCAAAAAATTAAAAAATTTTGTAAACATGCAGCACATTCTTCTTCCTCTAAATTCAATTCTACTTGCGCCAACAGAGAGTTAATCACATTTTTTACTGTATGTTTATTATTTTTTGTTAACTGTGCTTCCATAATTCGTTTTAAAGGTGAATCGACTTTTAAATAAGTTATTAAAACATTCTGAGGCTCATGTAATTGAGTGTATTTATGCGGCATCATTTTTTTGAAATACTCTCCTTTAGAATATTTGTGTTTAGCAAATTGACGTGCGCCCGGCTTACCCCATTGCTGCTCGCGACTCGTTTTTGAAGCACTTTCTTCATTATTAATAAAATAAATTAACGCAGCAACATGTTTACACTTGCCGCTCTTATTATATACACAATTACAGTGTACATTTGTCACGAAACGTGCAGAGTTTATCTGAAATTTAAATAGAAAAATCTATTAATTATATAATGCTTAAATATTATTTAAAGTAACGAAATAAATGATCTAGATGTGCATTACGTCTAAAGAAGTAGCATAAGGTGTAGCATGGACTGATGCTTGCCGAATAACGCGAGATTTTATCAAAAAACTTTCCAAGTTTCGTCGATGTTCCTCGACTTCTCTTACATGTTCAGCATCAACAAGTTTTTTGCCTTTGGTCATTGTCTCTGGCTGAAATTCTATTTGATAGGTGATGGACTGAAATCCAGTCTTTATAATAATATCCATGTCTTTGGTTCGACTAAAAATAATAAAAAAATAAGTCTATTAAATTAGTATATACTTATTCTATTCAGAAAACATTTTAATCATTATTTTTTTTTTTTTTATTTTTTTAAGAACTATGAGAGAACACACACTGTAAGAGCCTTATTTTTTCCACATAAATTAGCTGAAGCTAATTTTAAATGATTCTTATAACATTCATTATTCGAAAACCAGCGATTACATAAAATACACGTTTTTTTAGAGACATATTTACATACAGGTGAGGTACAACGCGGACATTTTTTAGAACATCTACGCTCACGACTAGACTCATAACTTTGATTGTATAGACTCATATCCATGTCTTTGGTTCGACTAAAAATAATAAAAAAATAAGTCTATTAAATTAGTATATACTTATTCTATTCAGAAAACATTTTAATCATTATTTTTTTTTTTTTTTATTTTTTTAAGAACTATGAGAGAACACACACTGTAAGAGCCTTATTTTTTCCACATAAATTAGCTGAAGCTAATTTTAAATGATTCTTATAACATTCATTATTCGAAAACCAGCGATTACATAAAATACACGTTTTTTTAGAGACATATTTACATACAGGTGAGGTACAACGCGGACATTTTTTAGAACATCTACGCTCACGACTAGACTCATAACTTTGATTGTATAGACTCATATCCATGTCTTTGGTTCGACTAAAAATAATAAAAAAATAAGTCTATTAAATTTGTATATACTTATTCTATTCAGAAAACATTTTAATCATTATTTTTTTTTTTTTTTATTTTTTTAAGAACTATGAGAGAACACACACTGTAAGAGCCTTATTTTTTCCACATAAATTAGCTGAAGCTAATTTTAAATGATTCTTATAACATTCATTATTCGAAAACCAGCGATTACATAAAATACACGTTTTTTTAGAGACATATTTACATACAGGTGAGGTACAACGCGGACATTTTTTAGAACATCTACGCTCACGACTAGACTCATAACTTTGATTGTATAGACTCATATCCATGTCTTTGGTTCGACTAAAAATAATAAAAAAATAAGTCTATTAAATTAGTATATACTTATTCTATTCAGAAAACATTTTAATCATTATTTTTTTTTTTTTTATTTTTTTAAGAACTATGCCGAGCTTTTGAAATAAATTTTAAGCTACTTAACCTTATAAATGTTTACTGCATTTCTTTATTTATTTTGTCATTATACTTACTTGTGTTTTTGGTACGTTGAGGTCAATTATAAAATGTCAATAACTATTTAATTCTCACATTTTTTATAACTTGTTTATTATTGTTTATAATATTTTTTTAATGAACTTTTTCTTTGAATAACATATAAAAACATACACTGACAGCCTCCCGTAGTTCATATTTAGTCTGGCGCTGCAGTCACACTCGGAGCGAATAGTACAGTCATATCTCGCATCCATACTACCGCCGATATTGAGTATTCTGTCGCGGTTCACTCTGTAACATTTAGGGCAACCATGCCAGTAACGCCCGTGACCTTCTAGCACATGCTCTTCGCCGGTTCTATCGTTTTTATAATGACCGTCAACGAGTATTTTTTACAAACAATATTTTTTACTACGCGTGGCATGTGTTATTCTAAAAACGTGTACTTGTTTTTTGAAAATAAACCATTGAATTGCTTTGGGTGATTGATTTGATGACCATCGATGAGTACCACTGGCTGGCAAAATGCCTATTGTGTCAGGTTTAAGAAAATTGCGTCTGTAAATTTTCGAGCAAGCTGATGATATAGTGGTACATTTCAACAAGGGGCATACTTTACCGAATTTCATAAACATTTCACGAAATAACATACAGGCTCTTCTTAAAACAGCTACATCATTTTGACAATAAAATTTAATTTCGTTTTGAAAATTGAAAATATAACCTTTATGTGCTTTCTTATTGTACTGTTCCATAAATTGCTCACGTTCTTTAGCGAACATAGTATTGGTTGAAAAACATTCTACCATTATTTTTGTACTGTTTGAAATTGGATCAGGTAATCGTTTTTTCTTTTGCTCCATCATTCATTTTAAAATAAACTGTATACAGAAACTACTAGCATTGTGAGCAATGCATATTATTTTTGAGAATTTAGAATTATTTTGTAAAGCCAAATTAATAAATTTTTCGACAAGTTTTTCTTCAAAAATATATTCACGTTGACCGCATTCAATGCAATTTTCAAAGACGTTCTTACTATCCCAGCAAAAGAAACATGTTTTTTGAACAATACATAAATTAGGTACGTGTATTTTGTTGGACTTATCACCTTTTTAATGTTTATTTTGCCACGTTCCAGAATCCTTATATAGAAATAAAACTTTTTGAAGCTCTTTTTGTTGAAGAGGAGCGATAAAACAATAATGATTAAGTAGACTTTCCCAGCAACAAATCTGACAGTAATTCACGTTGCAATTATGTTCTAGATTATGGTATATGTATCGACAACATACCGTACATAATTACAAAGCGTCACACACTGTAAGAGCCTTATTTTTTCCACATAAATTAGCTGAAGCTAATTTTAAATGATTCTTATAACATTCATTATTCGAAAACCAGCGATTACATAAAATACACGTTTTTTTAGAGACATATTTACATACAGGTGAGGTACAACGCGGACATTTTTTAGAACATCTATGCTCACGACTAGACTCATAACTTTGATTGTATAGACTCATAACTTTTATTGCATAGATTGCAAAATGAACGACTACCTAAAGCAACACCTAAATTTGTTATGGGCTGATAATGGTTAGCATCTTGATAATATAATAAATATATTAAATGACAAATCAACGCAAACGTTTCTTGAACCATGGCATGCCCGTCAAAAATGGTTGAGCTCCTTTTCCAAATTTTAAAAATTCATACACAACTATCGCTATACCTTTATGTGTAAAATAACGTTGAAAAGCTAGTATTTCGTAAACATCGCATTCGTGTCTAGGAATCACAACGCCGCTAGCTTGTAATAATTTAAGAGCTTCTTTTTGTTGTGTATCTCTCCTGTTGTCTATTATATTTTTCCATCTACGCTGTAAAGAACCCGAGTGAATCTTATCGCTTTCAATGTACATCATTGCAATAACTAACGACCGCGGCGAACATAAATTATCCTTATTATTAATAGTTGTTATTAATCGTTTGAAAAGTGTTTCATGAGTAAAAACTAATTTCCCACGACCCTCAATGCCTGAGTCAACAGCTAACATGATAAGAAGTCTATTGTCAGTAGTAAGACCACCCACGCTTTGAGCGACATTGCTTAATAAACGCCATAAACCATTGCTGTTTGCTCTTGTAAATTTCGCCTAAATAGCCCCAGCTGTGAGTCATTCGTAATTAATAGTGAAACCTACGTGATCGTAAGGTCTGCATGACGCTGTAATATACGTAAGAATATCGCTGAAAGCACCTTCAACCCATTGCATGTGATTAGATTCTGCAGCAGGTGGATTCTGATTGAAGTCTCTTTACCTTTAGCTTGACACTGTCTATATTTTTTAACTATTTGCCACTGGACTATAAATCTTTGACCTTGGGGCTGTAAGTTAATGTAACCATCTGCGTTTTCATCATTTTCACTATTGCTATTATAATTATAATTATCATCAGCGATAAACTGTGTTGATGTTAACAGCAAAGAGGCGTATTACTTTTTTGCTTTTGATCTTTGTTGTAATAATGATTGAATAAATACATGCCAGGACTGGTTCGTGCTTAAAATATTGGAAAAATACGCATATTAAAAATAAAGCAATGTTTTTATTTGTCACAGCACATAATACCACTGGATTATAAAATTAAATCGTCGATTTAAATTATTAATACTGTTAATTTCTCGGGCTCGTGAATCCGTAATTAATTGAATATAAATTATATAATTGAGCTCGAGTAATGAATTGAAATAATTGAGACAATTAAATTGAGTCTAGTTCAACTCTGAGTTGATCGCAAAAATGTTATGAAAATTAGTAACATAAATTCAGAAGTTACCGAGAAAAGTTAAGAATTGAACACTTGATGATTGATTTTCAATAGCACTAAATGCATAAAGGTCATTCCATGTCAAATCTATTAATGGTTGGAATCGACCCCTTTTGATTTGGGCGAATTTTGGTCAAAAGTTTCCTATTAATATATAACGCAATTTTGCGAAAGGAAAAAAATTTGAAAATTTTTCTTCAATAGTTATGCAAAATTCAAAATTTCGCGATTTTTCCAGTTTTTCCACTTTATTCTTTCAATATCTCGAAAACCCTGATAGTTACAATAACGATCCAAAACTTTTTTCGAAAGAAATACTTGAGGCTATGAAAAAAAAATTTTCCAAGAAAAAATTTTGAAAAATGACAAATTTTGAATTTTTGAAATTCGTCAAAAATGACGATCGACATTTAATTTTTGGCTCAATTGTTTTTGCATAACACCTTGTACTTTTTTCAAAAGATTCTGAAATTTTCAGACCTGCGGTTTTTGTTTTTGCAAAAATATGAATTCTTGAATTAAAAATCTGGACGTCGGTTGACCCTGCGGGCCAGCCCCAAAACTTCCCGCTGTTTTCGACCTCAAAGAGCTCGAAAACATTAGTGTAGATATATTTTCGAGCTCTTCGAGCTCGAAAATGCTATTACATGCAATTGTTTTTTTACGATCTTTTCAAGCTCTAACAAGTTACCGGTTATGCTGAAGTTTGAAAATTTAAGGATCGAAAATCATCAATGAAGCGGTTTTTAAAATTTAGTTCCTGATTATGTTTAGTAAAATAAGTGTATTGAGGCAGAAATCAATGTCAGGGATCAAAATCAAGATTTAAATAAGTTTTGACTCATGTAAGAAACAATAAAATATGAAATATCCGATAAAAATATTAAAAACTACGTTTTATCGATTTTTTTGTTGATAATATGATTTAAACTAAAAACCAAGTTCGATCACATTATATGATCAAAAGAAACCATAAAAAAGATGAGTTGGTATGATATCAGGCACATTTTAGTACGTTATATTATGATTTATCCGGAAAAAATAACAAAATGTAATTTTTCAACTTTTCAACGTTGATATCTTTTGAACTAATCAATCGCTTTTGATAGTTGACGTGGCAATCGGCGCGTTTTATTGAATTCTAGAGCTGATTAAAATTTGAAATCGATCGCGTCAGTCGTTTCGAAAATATTTAGAAAAAACCGTTTTTCACCATTTCTTTCTCCCGCAGGTAAAAATTATAATTAATTAAGGCCTCTGATTTAATTATTAGAGGGCCGAATTAGTTATAATTAATTTACATAATATCTTTCTGCTGGTTACGTGAATCAGGTTGGTAGCACAAGGCCCGTCGGCTAGTTCAACCACGCGTCTCGAAATTTCTGTAAAATCTTTACCGTGTACTCGTTGTTCTGTCATAACTCGAAATTTATTCTATTCGAGGCCTCTCGGCAGGAATAAAATAAATTTTTCCGTGTAAATTATTTAATAGTTAAATTCAATTAAATTTAATAAATTTAATAAAGTATTCAGGCCTGTCGGCCGCTCTAGACAAAAGTTGTCCGCGTGTAAGATCGTAAATTAAGGCCTTGCGACGCCAACTCACCGGCCGAATGTTCTAGTCAATTTTAACCGTAATTCTAGTAGTAAAATTTAGTCATAAAATATTTTATAAAATAATGTTAAAATAATTCTATTTAAAATTATAAAATCAAAAGTAAGACGCTAGAAAATTACAGAAAATTTGTCTCGATTAAAGCTTAAGAATGGATTATTTAGTCAGTAAATTAAGTTGAGTGTTAAAATACTTAATGAAAATAATTATTAGTAAATTGAGAAAATAAAATATATAAATTTTGGAATTAGATATTGAAGGGAAATTTATCAGTGAAAAATTAATTAATTAATAATTAAAATAAAACCTTAATTAATTAATTAATTAATATAATTGAATTAAATAAGACAGTGGAAATTAATAAATGAATTAATTAAATCAGTGGAAAGAAATGAGAATTAAATAGTTGTGAAATTTATATTGAAGCTTTTATTAGTGAAATTTTTGTATTGAAAAGTCAAGTAGATTCAATTAGAGTAAAAGAAAACTGTGTCTGTGATTTAGGTCCGGTGGACATGTTAAGTTTATTTTAAATAATTATACATCCAGGGGATGTTTTTAAATTGAGGTATATTTTAACGTGGGTGTGTTGGTGTGGAAATCCATCCAGGGGACGAGGAATTTAGTTTGCCATAAGTAACCGTCCAGGGGACGAGGAATTTAGTTTGTCATAAGTAACCGTCCAGGGGACGAGGAATTTAGTTTGCCATAAGTAACCGTCCAGGGGACGAGGAATTTAGTTTGTTATAAGGAATTTAGTTTGTCATAAGGAATCATAGTTTGTCATAAGTAAATTAGTTTGTCATAAGGAAATAATTATTGTCAAAAGGTTAAGAAAATAAAGCAAGGTGCTTAAACTTATTAAAATTTGAATTAACATTATTTCAGCCTACTCTACGATTCCTCTTCTCACTCACAAAATATTACAACCGACCCTGAGTAATAAATCAAATTAATTTAATTAAAATAAAATCATATAACATCCGGTTGTGGAAGGCCGAGTCCATCTTCTAGTGGCGCCCTAATATTCGATTATAATACTAGGTGCGACCAGACTTGGCAAGATTAGTCTCTCTGTCATATTTTTAATAATCAAAAAATACACCCGGGAGTAATGAATTATATATGGCCATATATGGAGATTGGTGATTTATAACGATACATAATTTTATACGGCCATATATAGCTTGATATGACCATATATAACTTGACCTGTCTATGTATAGAATTGAAAATGTATAGGTTTGTATAGTTTGATACGACTATTGTCACGTAACGGTTCAAATTATCTAATTTTATCTAGTTATAAGTTGAGTATTTTAATTATATATTTGAATTTGAACCATTGCGCGGGCATTTCGCCATTTCACCGATGGAGACAGCGGTCCGTGCACGGTGCTAGCGCATGCGCGCTGCGTGAGAGTGAGCACATGTGCGAATGAATTTTAATTTTTAATTTAAAAATACAAATAATTGATTTTTGTATAATTTAAGCTTTTATTAATGATTTTGAGACAGTTGGGATGCATAATCCAGCGTAGCATTATGCCCCAACGATTGTTTAAGGTATTATTTGATTGAAACTTGTCATCCAACTAAGGATGTCAGTTAGTCGAAAATTGACCGCCGGGTAACGGCAAATCGATACCTTGACTAATGATTCCGATGTCAAGGTAATAAGTTATAAATAATTATTGTTTCAGTTACCGGGTAAAATAAAAATATGAATAAGTTGTAAATAAATAGTTCATATATTTAATTAATTAATTATGTATCATTCAGATGTCCAGGAATTGTTTTTATATTTTATATTTTTAATTTAAGTAAGGCCCAGGGCTGACAAAAGTAATTATAATAGAAATTAAGGGCGACGGTGGTGCCACGTGTGCGACGACCAACAGGTGGAGGTTTAGATAATTAATTTAGAAAGATACGGACTAGCACTGTGAATAGACGTGAAAACAGATTCGTATTATTGTGTATTAAATATTTAGTATTGATAAAGTTGAAGATAATTTTTATTGAATTAATTCACCGGGTGAATCCAAAAATTATTAATTGTGGTTTCATTTGTTGAGTCGTGGAGATTTTGAGTAAGTACTTTGAATTCCTTTCACGGCATATATTTCTCATGTGATAGCCTCCCCCGGTAGTTGTTGGTCGCCGCGGCGAGGAAAATTAATTAATGGATAAATTGATACTGGATGATACATGATTTCTATTGTTTATAATTATCGTTAAATATTATTATTTATCATTGGTAGTTATATTCTGATATTGTTGCGCATATATAGGTATATTTGAGTTGAGTGCAGCGTGGTGAAGCGTTGCCGGTATACCTATATCTACACCTATAGTATATACAGCTATAGAGCGCATGCAGTATTTGAGAAAATTCCTCAAGTACTGACATCACCACTTGGGTGAAAAATTCCCGAAGTATTATAATTATTATTTTTTTTTATTTAAAATATCTGTACGATATTATCAATTATTATTTGTGTTTATTATTATCTAAAATAATTGCGTAACGTTATATTCTTTTATTTTTGATTATCTGTTTGCCCCAGTGGTCAGAAAATTATTATTGATATTTTTATTTTAAAAATTCACAAATTGGTTTACTACTGAGGAATTTATTTTTTTGAGTATGAGTGAGAATTAAAAATACCGTATCTTTCTCTCTCTCACGAGTGGTGGGAGATATATGTAAAAAGAAATATTATATTAATATTATTTATTCTTCGGAAAAATTCAAATGGAATTTTTATTTTATATATTTAATATTAATAATTAAAATTATTAATTACATTAACTTAAATTATTATTTCTTTTTGAACATTGAGTTCGAGTATTTAAATTTGATGCCGAGGTAATTGCCGGCAAAATTGTACCCCAGTGGTAAAAATTCATAACAATTTTTATTGTATTTTAATAACCACCGAGTGTCATTATTGTGGTTAATTTAACAAAAAACTATTTATTGTAAAATATCATTATTTATATTAATTATTGTTTAAAATTAAAATACGGAAACCAACAGCTGTCGGGGAAAATTTAATATTTATTTTCCCTGGATTTTTTCCTACTCCTTAATTTCATTTTCCTGATATTATTTATTACTTGTAATATAATTATTTATTATATATTTACTATTACTATCTTTTTATTATTATTCATTTATTTCTCTCGATTGTTTGTCCGCTTTGTCGCAAGTCACTTGCTCGGATTTTCCCTCGCAGATTTTCCCCTGAAGTTAAATTTTGTCTGTTTTAGGATAAACGGTCTGGCGCCTGCGTGCACTAACCCAGCCTGAGGAGCTGGTTCAGGCACAACCAGTATTTATTTTATGTTTATTGTTTAAATGTATTTTGTTTATTCATATATACTTCTGAATATTTAAATATTATTATTATTTTTTTTTTCGGTATTATCTATTATTATTTTATTTTCCTTTTTTAACACGTGGGTGACCGCATACGATATATTGAGCTGTTCCGCGTCTCCGTCGCGGATTTGCAGGATAGATATACGTTATACTATGTATGACTTGATATGACTATGTATAGAAATTTTAACTAAAATTTAATACTATCTATCCTGCCGATGGACGTAAAGTAAGAAATGTCCCAGACCACATGTAATTGTTGACCGAGTCGAAGCCGAGATCAACAAACATGTCATCTGAGGCTTTCTTAATTACTTCCTGAGGTGTGTATAATATTTTTCTCATCGACGGAGGCGGAAGCGACAACTTCGTTTTGTACAGCGGGACGAAAGTTGACGCTTGCCGCCCAGAGGTGAGAAAAAAATTTTTTTTTTTTTTGCAATTATTTTGGCAACGCAGAGATTATCAGATCTGTGGATAATTGAATCCCTAATCAAATTAAAAATTTTGAATTTAGAGAAAAAACGCTAGACTTATTAATGACCACACCCGCTTTACTAGGATTCCAAACCGGGACCTTCCGAACGAGAGACCGATGCTTTAACGACAAGGCTATGGGACTGAAAGTTACAACGAAGTTTAGTTGTGCTACGTAAGATTGAAAGAATATAATCACTTTCGAACAAGCAAAATATGATGACATTGGTTGATTATTTATTGTTATTACAGTAAAAATTGGTTGATTGATATTTGATGTGTATAGTATCGAGATATATGAAATTTTAATGTTTACTTTCATGTATGACCATATATTATTATATATAACTATATATAGTTTTATATGGTCACCTATAGAATTTGAGATACATAAAATTTTCATGTTCACTTTTTAGTATGACCATATATAATTATGTATACCTATATATAGTTTTATATGGTCATTTATAGAATGTGAGATGCATAAGATTTTCATGTTCACTTTTATGTAAGACCATATATTATTATATATGCCTATCTATAGTTGTATATATCGATATATAGAAACAATCGAAAATTATATATTCACATGTATCGTCATATATGTCCCATATATGGACACATGTGATCTATATATAACCATACATAATTCTCTTTTCCCGGGCAGTCGATAGATATCAAATGTTATAGCCGGATTTAATTAATTAATAAATAATTAATAATTGGAAATGATTGCGTGGGCCTCAAGTGGAAGGCTCCGGGCAAACAGGGAGATTTTCCTAGAGGATTAGCTGTAGGTTTTATTATTATTGTGAGAACTCGAACAATAAATCCCGCGGGGGCCTTTCTGTGTATCGATGCAGAATTCGGATCTTTGTACGTTAGAGAAGTTGATAATTTCACCTACCTTTCGTTGTTCGCTGCTTACTTGCAAGTTGGTCTTTGTGATCTTTGGACTGCAACTCTCGTGAACGGCTTCTGTTGTTTTCTGGTCGAAAGATGATTTGGTCCAAGAAGAAGAGATGTGGCTCTTAATATTAGAAATAATCTAATATTCAGGTTTACCCAATGATAGATGTTTATTGAATAATTTCCCTATGGGCTCACCGTACTCAGTTCACAAGATGTTAAAATTGTTCTTAACACTAAAGTTCTTTCTTTAAGTTAAATCTCTGGGATTTACACTTAACTGTTAAGCTTAACTTATGACTTTACACTTTAAATTTAGTGAGTCTTTAGCTCACTTGAGTTCGGTTTGAATCTCCGACTCCTGCAATTCACTCGGACGAGAATCGCTATTTTCACCCATAAAAATTATTATAAAAATCACCCACGCCTCCTCGTGTTTTAGCTAGCGGTAATTCCCGTTTGGTGATTTTTGTAAAAAAAAACAAAAAACAATTTAAAGAACACGATTTTGAATAGAAAGATAACGGTAACAACCAATTTGCCACGCCTCCTAGAGTGCAAAATCGAGACGATCTTCCTGTGGAATTTTATATTATACTTGACTGCAAGGAAGATACATTAACTTCTCAAGCGTCATAGGCTCTCGCACCTTGGTGTTTGTGTTTTTTATTACCTCGGTTCTTAGTTCTGGAGGAAATAATTCTGAATATATAATTGGGTGAATCTAGAATCCAGTCAACTGTAATTCCCTGTTCCTTAAATTGTTAACACTGAACTTTACAGCAAGCGCGGCAAAGAGTCCCCTTTAATATATACGGCAAGCCGGATATAAAACAAATGAATAAGAATATAACCGACAATGATGGTATTTTTCACATTATCATGACAGTAAGTGAAATTTTCCCTGCCGAAATCTACTCAATTACGTGATTACTTAACTTTACTTTACGGAAAAATCAAGAAAAATAATAAAAATCTTTTTTTTTTTTAATTTAAGAATTCATATTTTTGCAAAAACAAAAACCGCAGTTCTGAAAATTTCAGAATCTTTTGAAAAAAGTACAAGGTGTTATGCAAAAACAATTAAGCTAAAAATTTAATGTCGATCGTCATTTTTAACGAATTTCAAAAATTCAAAATTTGACAACTTTTTCATTTTTCAAAATTTCTTATGAAATATTTTTTTTCCATAGCCTCAAGTATCCCTTTAGAAAAAAGCTTTGGATCGTTATTGTAACTATTATAGTTCTCGAGATTTTGAAAGAATAAAGTTGAAAAACTGGAAAAATCGCGGAATTTTGAATTTTGCATAACTTTTGAAGAAAAATTTTGAAATATTCTTCCTTAGGCTAAATTGCGTTGTATAGGAATAGAAAACTTCTGACCAAAATTTGTTCAAATCAAAAGGGTTCTATTCCAACTATTGTTCGATTTGATATGGAATGACCCATAATTATTTGAGTTCGTTAAGTTCTAATCTTATTAATCACTTAATTTAATTTAATTGAATAGGATCGTCATAAATTATACTGAATTGAATTTGTTCGCTGAACACGTGGTATCATGGTTGCAGAGGCTTCCAAGCAAGAATTAACTGTTAGTTCAATTAAAATATTGAGCATAATGATAATTAAATAATTATAATACTGAGTCTTTTATTTTTATGAGCACTTGAAATAATTACGTACTGAATAAAAAGGCACCAGTAATGTTTTCCCGTTTAAAAATCCTCTTGAGAAAACGTGGTCGATGATCACTGGAATTCTGGAGTTCTTGAAAGTATTGATTTATGAGCTCTGGTGCCCAAGGTATATAAATAATTATATTTATATGTAGCTTGATAAATGCTTGATTTAATTAAATTATTATTCTAATTAATTATATCTTGATGAGAACAAAATGGTACGATTCAATTTTAACACGTGTTATCATTTGAATGTATATTGTGAAAGATAATAGCAAGCGCCTTTTTAACACGAGGAAAGAAACGGTGAATGCGCATGCACTGCACTGTGCATGACTAAGTTTAAATTTTACAGACATGAGGCTCCACTAGGTGCTGCCTCTATCTGCGGGAAGTGCAACTATACTTGAATTTAAATATAGTTGCAATTACGCAACAATTTTGTTGTTATACCTCCTGATTGTACACTTCAAAATATGATTTTTAAATATTTAAAACTTACACATTAGAAAATTTATCTTACTTTTTAGGTAGATTTTTTTAAATATCTAAATATTGTATTTGTCCTGATCGTCGATTTTTCTAGGAATTTCGTCATAAACTATCATAATTAGTTCAGTAGAGTTCAAAAATAGCATTCGTTGAAAAATTTATATATGTATGTATATATATATTGTGACGTTATTTTTCGTATGGGGGTCAAATCAAAGTGAACGTCACAAGCACCAACTGATTTTTACTGTATTTACGAGCGTGGTAACTCAAGACTTAGAATTTAGCGTACAGGTGTTAACGATTTTGCTACAGATCTTTGATTTAAGTTATAGTTTAAGAATTAAATATGGAGTAACGTTTAGCTTCAGTTATGGGTTTTGTTAAGAAAAATTATAGTAAAGATTTAGGATCAGAATTATGGGAATTTAGTATGGAATATTGTCTGAGATTAATGTTTGAGATAAAGTTGAGTTTTGGTTTACAGTTTGGAATTTTGAGTATGTGGAGAAGTCAGTGTTACCGTGGAGCGGGACTTGAATTAGTCACCCGGTATCATTTAATGATAGAACCTAGTTCTATCCCTATGAGACTTCTTGGTAGATTGCAGAGGTCTAGCTGAAATGCTAGCGCTCCAGTATAAAAGGAATCTGATGGATGCAGATTGGGATCAGTTTTTGAGTTTTGGTTTGGCAGGCCTCAACAGTAATATTTTGACCGTTCCTGTTGTGGAAGCCGTTTGGTCATTTTTAATTGTTTTTGTCTGACAGGCCTCAGAGGACAAGTCATGACCACTTGTACCGCTGAGGAAGTCATAGGTCACTTAGTTTTAAGTTTACGATCCCAGCTGAAGTCTGTTCCAGGAGAGCAACTACCAAGGATATCCATACTCAAAGTTAGGTTTAGTGACTACGTTTGGTGAGGTATAAGCCTCCAGTTATCGATATGATAGAGTTTGGGAATTGATTTATGGATTGAGAATATAGAGGTCAGTTATAGATAATGATAAGATTTAGTTTTGGATTTTGATGATTGAGGAAAGAAGAGTCGAAGGGAGACCTTCGAAGAGTACGGACGTGAGCATTCAGCTTTGGTCGCTCGAAGTGAGCAGACGTGTCCAGAAATGGCGTTACAGTTCATGGCATTGCGGAAAGCTACAGATTGAGTATTGTTATAGAAGTATTATTTAAAACAGTGTAAGACGTTACTCGATATTTTATTCATCAGTAATCAGGTATAAAATAATTATTATAATTATCAATAATTAATTGAGTTTGAGTCAGAGTCTTGAGATACGATGCTACTGTTTTAATTAAAGAAAGTATTTAAGAACTGAGAGAATTATGAGAATATTGGTACAGTTTAGAGTCATGTTCACGATTTATTGTTGATATCATTTTACAAATAATTATAAGGAATATGCTTAATTATTAAACCAATTGTCGTCTAATTGATGTCAATATTAGACCCATGTACGTTAGTTTTATGAGTTTTGTTGAAGAGAATGTTCTAGAATATCGGTTTTTATAATTTATTGTTCTAGGTTACTGAACATTAGTTAATTGTTGATTAGCTCTAGTAATTAATTAATTTATTTTAATGTATCGATACATAGCCTTCAGATGTCAATTTACCTTTTTGTTAAGATTAATTTCATTATTATTAGATTCAGTATTTTGTTATAAAGAAGACTTATTTGTACGAAGCTACAGTATTTTGTTAATTGTTAAATGGAGATCTTCAATTATTTGTTGTTTAAATAAACATTGCAATTTCACTGATAATCTACATGAATTTGGAATGATGTAACCCGGACCACTCCCTCTCTCCATAAATCTACACACTGAGCGACACCATGGCATACCGTAACTCTGTTTTTAGTTTTCCAGTCTCTGTTTTTGTTTTTGCTTATAAGTTCTGAGCATTTTGTAAGTTTTAGTTTTTATTTATGCGTGGTTTTGAGATAGTTCCACAGATCAAAAACTTATCTAATTCTTAAGATTTACTGGTTTGGTGATTCCAGTGATAAAAAAATTACCTGGCGCCCTGTTAGCATTGAGACTGGAGGCTAAAGATAGAGAACGAAGTTTGTGGCACAAAGGAGATCTTGGCGTATTAACGTATGCTTGAATGGATCAATTTTTGTGTTATAATATATATATATATATATATATATATATATACATATATGTAGCGTTGCTACAATAATTACGATCGATCAATCTCGGCAATCTACGCCGAACATCGATTTTCACATGTTCCGTCTCTGCCTCATTCCTAGAGACATTGGACAATTACAAGATACACCGCTAAACTGCGTACACGCAATCAAGCAATATTTATTTTGTATACTTTCTTTTACTGTGTTAATTACGTTGGTTAAATTTAACGTTTATTTAACATTACTAGTTGGTTAAAACAATTTATTTTAATATAATTAATTTTTACCCTTAATCGCTAAATTGGTGACCCCGACGTGATTTCCTTTTAAGGGAAGCGTCGAACACGTGCGTTACACAGTTTATGAAATCTCGCGAGTTCTCGTTTCGTGTTGCCGCGAACATTTTTTCGAGTTGCCGATTAATCGGCGAGACCGTGATTTCTTTATTTATTTTTTTTTCACAGTTATTTTTGTGTGAAATTTATTTGTTAGTTAATTTGTGCAGTGATTTATCTTTTATCACCGCTGGTGCATTGCTGGGCATTTTATGGGCGTTATGCCGCATCAGTGTTAATTCGAGGGACCATTAGTGCAAATCGAGTTGTGATAAAAGGTTCCGCGAGCTGAGATAAAAAATTATTATTAATTTTTCGTGCAGTGTCGCGTATAATTTTCTTTCCGCTACCGGAAATACCATCAAGGATTGAGCCGATACACCGGCTACACATCCTTTAGCCGTTTGTCATCGATAATCTTTGGGTAGCATTCTACCGAATTACAGACATTTTTTTTGGGTGATGTCAGACTCTGAAGCCGACAGTGACAAGAAAATAAAATCCGAGTCATCTGCCGAAGACACAATCAAATCTCAATCATCGGGATCATCGTTTCCGTCAGCGAAATTAAATATGGCCGTGAATATCAAAGCATCCCAGTTCAGCACGGAGAACGCAAAGTTATGGTTGGCGCAGGTCGAAGCGCAATTTTCAATGCACCAGGTAACAACAGAGCGTACCAAATTTGACCTGGTGATTCTACTAGTTGATACTCGCTTCGCCGCAGAAGTCGAGCAGTTAATCCTTCAACCTCCTGCGACAACTCCGTACAATGATCTCAAGACGGCTCTGATAAAATGCTACACGAGATCCGAAAAAGCACGGATTACTCAGCTTTTCGACAGAGAGAGACTTGGCGACCGGACTCCGTCGCAACATTTACGTTATCTGCGTACACTAGTCCCCGGCATTGATGAGGCTATTATTAAAGAACGTTGGTTTCCGTCGATCCAAAAATTTTTGACGCATTACCGCTAGTTGAACGCCATCTACAAGGCTGTAAAATACTTTCGGCACATATTCGAAGGCCGGCATGTTACGATCTACACTGATCACAAGCCGCTTCAGCACGCTTACAAACAGCGCACCGAAAGAGCATCGCCTTGTCAATTTCGTCGGTCAATTCACCACCGATATTTGACATGTGTCGGCTAACGACAATATTGTTGCTGACACATTGTCACGAGCTGAAGAAGTGTCTACTGCTATTACATCGGAAGAACTGGCCGATGCTCAGAAGCAAGATCTCGAGCTTCAACAAGTGCTGTGACAGACAACCGTGTTGCAGCTTCGACGAATCAATTTTGACAACGGTCTAGCATTGTACTGTGACATGACGTCAGGTACGGTGCGATCTTACGTTCCAGAGCCGTTGAGAAAAAAATTGTTTAATGCAGTGCACTAGCTAGCTCATCCCAGAATCGAAGGATCATTGAAAATGATCTCTAAACGATACGTCTGGCCGGCGATTAATAAAGATTGCCGAGAATGGGAGAAATTTCGTTCAAGTTTTGAAACTTTAAAATCGTCAAGAGGCTTTAACCAGTGTTTAACGTTCATCATCCGATTCACGAGATTTCCTGAGGCTGTCCCGTTATCAAATGGAACTGCAGAGACAGTAGCACATGTACTATCGCTGCACTGGATTTCACGCCATGGAGTACCGAAACGCATTACCTCAGACTAAGGTCCGCAATTCGAATCATCATTATTCTAAGCGTCACTAAAAATATATGGAATAACATACCCGCATACCACGCCGTATCATCCGCAAGCCAATGGTCTCGTCAAACATCTGCATCGTCACATCAAATCAGCACTTTTGTGTCATAAAGAGTCATGGTATGACGCATTACCAGCCGTTTCGCTCGGCTTACGCGCTGCTTGGAAGGACGACATCCAGACGACCCCGACTGAATTAGTGTATGGTGAGCCAATTCGTTTGCCTGGTGAGTTACTCACTCCCAGTAATAAAACTACACCTCATCACATTGTCAATACTCTAAAACGTCATTTTAATTCATTGGCACAGGCCGAAATGTCGCTTTACGGCAAGTATTCTGTTTTTTGTTTCAGGAACCTTAGTACTTGCAGTCATGTACTGCTACGGAATGACCAGGTTGGACCATCTTTCACAGCGCCATACGGAGGTCCATATGTTGTAATAACTCGACACGATAAATACTTCATCGTCGATTTTCGTGGACGGCAAATCGCTTTTTCAGTGCACAGATTGAAGCCGGTTTACGAGGCAAATCCAATCGACATGACGATGACCACCTCCCCGCCGAATAACACAGCAACCGAGACCAAAAAACGCCGATTCCGGTTTAATTTTCAAAAATTGTTACGATTTAATATTTTCTTACATAAAAGTTTTTTTTTTTTACAAAGTACCAATTCATCACTGTATTATACTCATTCATTTACTTATTTATTTATTCATATCATTTGTAAATATTCCATTACTTTAACTATCGTGTATTAAATTTAAAAGAAAAAATACAAAGGGAGTTCTGTAGCGTTGCTACAATAATTACGATCGATCAATTTCAGCAATCTATAGCGAAAATCGATTTTCCCATGATCCGTTTCTGCCTCATTCGTAGTGACATTAGACAATTACAAGATACACCGCTGAATTTCGTACACGCATTCGAGCAATATTCATTCTATATACTTTTTTTTTACTGTGTCAATTACGTTGGTTAAATAAAACAATTATTTAACATTCTTAGTTAGTTTAAAAAATTTATTTTAATATAATTAATTTTTACCCTTCACCGCTAAAATATTGTCACGGCTGCTACATTCAAAAATTTTTAATTTTTTTTTTTCTCTTTCTTCCAAGATAAGTACACACTAAAACCTCCTGTACGTAAACCTTTTTATGTATAACGCCAACTTACTGACTCCAGAAGTCGTACCGGACAAATATACCTACCTGAGCGTTGTCAATGCTCTACAATTAAGTCGTATTGTACTAATGGACCACGCGTATTATATATTTCTCTTTCTGGAAATTTCATCATTTTTACTTAACGTACTTTTAAAATTTATGTATCCGTTCCCATTTAACTAATCTAAGCATAGAAGCGGTAGTCTTCTTTGATTTTTCATCTTAAACCTATAGACCACCCAACTCATGCGCACCTGCATGTGATTCTTGGAAATTAGAGAAAGCTAATGGAAACCTCCAAATTTATGGTTTCCTACACGAGCATGCTCAGCGACAGAGTGGCGCCAGGTCATCAGCCTACTTTAATAGTCAAAATCTGTTTCCCAGGGATCACACGTGTGCATGGGCCTAGAACTTTCGGGCGAGTCCGAGTCCTCTCGAATGGGAAACTGGTTACCACCACTTTTCATATGCGAGGATCATATAAAAAGACCATGGACTTTAGCTCATCAGTTCTTTTGGGAATCAAACTCTGAACCTTACCGAACTCCGGACACTTGACGGTGTTCGTGGCTAGAGGATTGATATCCCGATTGAGCATTCGGTCACGTGAGCCCAGATCATTGGATCGGTCCTTGATCGTCGTAAGCACTCGTATAATCGGTATATTATTTTCTACTAGCTTCAGAAGCATAATCAACGCGATATTAGCGTATAGCATCCGATCACGTGAGCCCAGATCGTACGATTGGTCCTTGATCGTTGTAAGTCGTGAACTAATATCAACCGTTTAGCACCGGTACAGCATTGATTATCTTCATCTTATTATAATCCATTTAATTTCATTCATTTTATTATTTTTATATTGAAATATACCACGAGAAACGTGGAGAATCAAAGAATATTTTACCGCGATAAATGCGAAGATTTTAAAGAATATTTTACCGCGAAAAGGCGAAGAATTTGAATAATATTTAGAAATATTTTTTTTCCGCGAAAAATACGCGAAGATTTTATAAATTTATATTACCGCGAAGACGCGAAGAATTTGAATACATTGAAATTATTTTACCGCGAAAAGCGCGAAGACCTTCATTTTAATTTAACCTACAGAGATTTAAAAACGCATAACCATTGAAGCTTATACAACAAGGTAGACTAAATAAATAAATAATTCGATAAATTTAAAATCACATTAATTGACCGCGAGAACGCGTCGTGAATAAGTGTCCTGTGTAACTGCTGACAGTCTTGACACCTCACCAAAACCTGTTTAGGGTAAGTTTTTGAATATTGTAACCATTGTTTGGTATTTTTATTTTTATATACTCTGAAATAATTGTAACCCATATGCATGAAACATTTGCTTTTATATTTACTATTCTTAATATTGCCATTTGTAACCCCTTTTGTATTTTGAGAATATTGAGTCATTTAATAAATAAATACTCGTTAACATAAAACATTTGAAAAACATTATTTATCAGACAATTTTACTTTAACAACGAGATAATAGCTTCACGAGGCTTTTCGGCAACCCACCTTCCTTTATCCCCTATTTTACTACCTGTCTAGCCGCTCAGACCGATAGTTCACAGTAGGGGGTACACAATCTTACGTTTACCGCTCGACGTTTGATTGTGAAATTAGATCAGTCACATAATAAATTGGAAATGGTTTTGGGTTTTATCAATATTGTCTTCAACAATATTGTGTGGGCGCGAATTAAATATAAAATAGAATAAACTGAGCATTTGGTCACGTGAGCCCAGGTCATAAGATCGGTCCTTGATCAATGTAAGTACCTTTTTATTCACTATACTTTATACGAATATCGTACCTACGCCCATCACGATCTCCAATCGTGACAATATATATGGGTCATTCCACTAAGTACAGTTATTTTTACGAGGCGACCCTCGTCGATCTGATTTAAACTTTGTGGAGACTTTCCATGTATTTGAAAAAAAATCCTCTGTAAATTTGAGCCTTTAATATGCAGCAGCTTCAAAGTTGTGATTTTTTGAATTTTTTAAAAATTTTTGTTTTCAACTTTTTCATTACTTTTTTTGAAGAAAACAGTTTTTTTTTTTTTTTTAAATGAGTACATATTAGTTTTACGTAGAAAAAATTCTCAGCTTTCTAACGAAAATATCCATTTTTCATTTTAAGTTACAGAAGACCCTTTAAAATCCGTTGAAAATAGGAAAAGCGATTTTTATGACTGTGCGGCGCTTGATACATCTAATTAGATATTTTTTCTGAAAGCTGAAACCTTTTTCCCACAAAATATGTTATTTTCACGATGTGCATATTTTTTGTTTGAACAAAAGTAAATGAAATGTAAACTCTATATAATTAAAAATCTTTAATTCGTTACTTTTTTGAGGATCTTGATGCATTTTTTACACAAATATATTCTGACTATGAACAATAGGTGAGAAAAGGTGTACTACTTGTGTTTCTTTTACCGTAGTTGACTCTAAGTATCGTACGTCTAAAACATTTATTTTCTATGAAAAGACATTATTCCTTGATTAAAAGAAACGATTCGACACGATTTATAATGTTAAATGCCCATATAAAAGGCGATTAAAAAGTATTCAAAGTATTGAAAATCATTAAAAAGTATTACAATTTTTTTTCTAATCGTTTTAAATCGTTTCTTTTAATAAGAGTTAGTTGTAAAAGTGAAATCAACGCTGGTAAAATTTTAAATAGCCTGGATGCATAAATCTTGCGGTGTGAGGATATGTTTTCTGATATGTGTCTGCAGTAAAGCTCTGACAACAAAAATTAGGAAACTATTTTTTATGATACCAGAATCAAAGCTTCAAGTTTCGGAATTAGTGATTTAAACTTTGATTCTTGCGTTTTGTTCAAAAATTATTTCAGGCTACTGATGTTATCTGCCTTAACGACAGTTCTAACTTTGTCATCGTTTTATAAGAATTTGTGTGAATAATAAATAGTATTTATCGTTTCTGTTCAATTGTGAATTGCAAATTATAAGGTACGCGTACACTTATGGTTGATCACACCATTGATCTTTAATTAACTTAATTCTAACTGGCTGCTGCCACTGAAACTAATTTTCAATGCAGGTAATCATGAAAAAAATAGTATATAACTCGAGACGAGACACGACTTCAGATTGCAGTTATCTTTAGCCTACTTCACTCTCGTCCGACATCGTTTTGTTTTATCTCTTGTCACACAATGAACCATTACAGTTTGATAAAACTATAAAATCAATGACTTGTATTAAAATAATTATTGATTTTGTTCAAACAAAAAATATGCACATCGTGAAAATTACATATTTTGTGGAAAAAGGTCTCAACTTTCCGAAAAAAATATCAAATTAGATGTATCAAGCGCCACACAGTCATAAAATTCGTTTTTCCTATTTCAAACGAATTTTAAAGGGTCTTCTGTAACTTAAAATAAAAAATGGATACTGTCGTTGGAAAGCAGAGAACTTTTCCTACAAAAAACTATTATCTGCTCAATTTTTTTAAAAAAATTGTTTACTTAAAAAAAAGTAATGAAAAAGTTGAAAACAAAAATTTTTAAAAAATTCAAAAACTCATAACTTTGAAACTGCTGCATATTAAAGGCTCAAATTTTTAGAAAATTTTTTTTTAAATACATGAAAAGACTCCACAAAGTTTGAATCAAATCGATGCGGGTCGCCCCGTAAAAATTACTTTATTTGTTGGAATGACCTATATATATATATATATATATATATATATATATATATATATATATATATATATATTGTAACATGATGAAAAATTCTACATCGGCTCGTGGTTTGAATTTATTTTAAATCATCAATAGTTACCGGATAAGCAAATTCTGGTGACATCTAGAATCAACAATTTCAACTTCGACCAAGCAATCGATCCAACGCATGGATTGAAACGAGAGACCTGGGAGAGACTTTGTACTGAACGGCCGCATTTGTACTTTGAACAAGTCGACTCCGATCGAACGACCAATTCCGATTCCGATTTTTGAACAATTCGATTATTGATCAACGATTAATTAACGTTACCGACAAATAAATTCCGAGTGAACAATAACCCGACGACTGTGAACAAGCCGAAGCCTCGGCACAAGAACTGAGTAAGTTTATGACCGACTGTTTTTCTGTATTAAATTACGCGCAGTAATTATGTGATAGTGAAATTACACGTTACCACAATAAATTATTATTTTATTTTATTTCATTTGAGTATTTCTGAGAATTGCTGATTATCTCTTTCTTATTCGTTGCGGTAGCCAAGTCTTGCCATGTAGAGTACTCTGACGTCACCGGTCGAGTATTTTCGTTAAGAACTACGTCGTATGTGTGTTTGTGAATTAAAATAAGTCTATTTTAATTTCGACAACCGACTATTATTTTTTTTCGAGCAATGAACTGACTTTGTTTCGATCAATTACGATTTTTTTTATAATTTTGTTTATGTCGAGTCAAGCCGACAACGGCATTTCGATTTTTTTTATAACCGATAATTTGTGTGAAAGCGATCAATTATTTTGTTTATGTTATATACGACTGATTTTTTGTTTAATTCTGATCAATCATTTATCGTAATCTTAAAAAATAAAATAAAAATTACAATTCAAAAACTTTATTTATTTGTATATTCATCTGTCTCTTTACTTTCGAATAAAATAAATATTACAGTGCTGCCTCTATTATAATACGATTCAAGTTATAAAAATCACGATGTTACATAGTAATTTTTAAAAAATAACTATCAATCGTATGAGGCGATGTTGAGACTTATGACTGTTTTTTCATATCGTTTATCACGATCTCAAAAACTAACTCAACTTGTAGGCCCTTTTGTGGCTTAGTAGTCCAAAGCACCGGTCAGTTCACATTCGAAATGTCTCCTGTTCGAATCAAAGAGCGGAGCGATTGTTGTTTTATACTTCCATTTGAAATTTCTATTACTTCAAGTTTTACGATGTTTACATCGGAATTTATACTAGAGAGCTTGAGATTTTGTGTTATTTTTCTGAAGTATTGTTTCTTAAATAAAATTTCGAATTATTTTTAGCGATTCATTCTCCAACAATATTTCTCAAAAAAATTAAGTGATTAAGATGGTTCTTTAACAGGCGACGGGTTTTCTTTAATTCTAGAGCTGATTAGATTTTAAAATCAACCGATCAAGTAATTTCTGAGAAATTTCTAAAAAACTCAAAAACAATTATGTTTTTCTATTTCTTCTGTATCTTAATCTAATTGATCGATTGATTCGAAAATTTTCAGAATTGACGGCCAACACGCTTTTTCGATTGTTGCAAGAACCGTTTCTATTGGTTAATTTGTTAAAAAGTAATAGTGAAATCACACATATACACACATACACACGTCATTCTAAAGATGGTCGGAATAGCTTCCTCAAACCTCAAAACGTCGGCATCTGATGAAAACTCGGTTTTCGAAAATCGGATCAAAACCAATAACTTTCGAATTTTTAAATATTTTCGATTTTCTTAGCGGAAAGTTAAAAAATAAAAAAGTGTTTCATGGCCGTTCTACCATGCGTAAGTAATGATAAATTTCCATTGAGTCCAATGAGCCAAATATTATTGCCCCGTTAAAGATAAATGCACAGCTGTAACTGAGACAAATGTTTGGAGGAAATTTAGAACATTTCAAAATAGATTTCTTGGTTAGTTATCGCTATGCACTTTTTTTTGAGCAAGAAATAAAATTTTTTTCACGGTACTAAAATGTGAAAGTATCAATATTTATAAAAGGTGAAACGGTAATGAAATAAATTTTTTTTTTTGTTTTTGATAATTTGGATCATAGATAAATAATTTATATCATCGCCAAGTAGACCTGACGTAGATAATAACGGATTCTCCAGTGTGTACGGAGGTGATAAGCTTTTCATAACTATTTAATGTATAAACCAATTTAAATGTTTTTTGTAGCAATCGAAAGAACATATCAGTTGACATCTTTCATTGAGAATTTCAAATAATCCTATCAGATAGAAGCTGATAAAATAAAAGATTGTTTAAAACAAAATTTGTTTTTTTAGATTTTTTGCAATTTTTCAGGAACAACTTGATAAATCAATTCCAAAAATTAGTCAGCTGTAGAACTTCATAACACACGTCATTTACCACATAATTTTCGCAGTCGGTTAATTCCTTCAAACCATACAATTTTTGTCACATTTCAGAGTCTTACTTGTTTTTAGGAAAACTCTTTGATAAATCTCTGAATTAAATATTTTAAGCTGAGTATAAGCTCTCCTGTTTGTTTAGTGAAATTGTAGTTGGTACATTAATTTATCTATAAAAAATCGATTTTCTGGTCGCGAGTAATCATAAATTTGCCATGTTAAACATGGTTTAAAAACTAAAAAAAAGATTATCAAGATAAATAATATACACTAAGGTGTATCGAAAAATAAATATTTTTTTTTTAACTTCCCGTTGAGGAAATCGACGATTTCCCGAAATTTCGGCAAGGTATTGTTTTCATCCCGATTTTTACAAATCAGGTTTTCATCATATGTTGAAGTTTAAAGGTGCTTAGAAGCTATTCCATCATTTTCAGAAAGATGTCTAACTGTGTGTATGTATGTCGCGTATGTGACTGTGTTCATGGCTATGTGTGTGTGTGTGTGTGTGTGTGTGTGTGTGTGTGTGTGTATGTGTGTGGATGTACACCTCTCATGTCTGTCCGATAAATGAACCGATTTAGAAAGTACTTGCGGCATTCCAAAGCTTTCTTCTAAGCTTAGATATCTAGAAAATTTTAGATCATTAAGTCAAAATAGACAGATATTAAAAAAAATACAAAAGAAAAAAAAATTATTTTCTTTTTTTTTTTTTTTGATATTTTAGAAACTGTCGGATCGATCAATTCCAAAATCTAATCAGCTCTAGAACTCGATAAAAGCTTTCAAGTACCATGAAAAACGTCTCAATCGGATGATCCGTTTGAGAGATATCATCGACAAAACAATAAAAAAAAACGCTTTTAACTTCCCGTGAAGACAATCGATGATTTTCAATAAATTCGGGAAGTTATTGTTTTCTCCTCGATTCTCGAAAATCGAGTTTTCATCAGATATCGACGTTTTTAGGTCCTCGGGCGCTATTCTATCTTCAGAACGATGCCTGAGTGTCTGTATGCATCTGTGTGCGTGTGTATGTGTGTGTGTGTAGATATGAACGCTCTATAACTTTTAAACTAATCAACCGATTTGGATGTTTAAGGCGTCAATCGCAACAGCTTATTATCCATCACGTTTTTCGAAAATTTCAAATCGTTTGATTAAGTAGATTCGAAAATGTTTGTGAATTATGGAGAAAAAAAAAATTTAATTTTTTAGTTATTTCTTATTTCTCAGAAACGACTTAAACAATCGATTTTATAATCTAGTCAGCTCTAGAATTAAATAAAACGCACCGATTGCCTCCTTAAACCTCAAAATCGGTTAATTAGTTTAAAAGATGTCGGCTTTGAATTGTTTAAAAAAATAACACTTTATGTTATTTTGTCTAAATAAATCATAATATAATGTACTAAAATGTGACTGAAATTATACCGACGCTTTTTTATGGTTTCTTTCGATCATCATATAATGTCATCTAACTTGTTCTTTAGTTTAAATCATATTGTTAACAAAAAAAATCAAAGAAACACTGTTTTTAATATTTTTCTCGGATATTTATATATTATTGCTCTGACCTAAGTCAAAACTCATTTAAATCTCGACTTTGATCACTGACATTGATTTCTGCCTGAATACATTTATTTTATTGAATATAATCGGGAATAACAACGTAAAAACCACTTCTTTATTAATGATTTTAGATTTTTAATTTTTTAAACCTTAGCTTAAAACATAAATTGTTAGAGTTTGGAAAGCTTTTAAAAAAGCAATAGCATGTAATACTATTTTCACGCTCGAACAGCTTGAAAATACATTCACACTAATGTTTTCGAGCAACTTGAGCTTGAAAATGGCAGGAAGTTATGGGGCTGGCCAACAGGGCCGACTGACGCCCAGATTTTTTTTTTTTTTCGTTTTTCGAGAATATTTCGGTAACTATCGAATTGACGAATTTTATATTCTAATCAGCTTAAGAATTCAATAAAACACGTCTATTGCCATATGAAAGGTCAAAATTGATTAACTAGCTCAAAAGATATCGGCGTCGAAAAGTTAAAACAACAAGATTTTATGTAATTTTTTCAAGTAAATTATGATTTAATGGTACCCTGATAGACCGGATTTACCTCAAATTTACAGTATCTATGCCATAAATCTACCTTAGGATACTGTAAACTATCGTCAAATTAGGGCGGATTTACCGTAAATCATGGTGGTAAACCGTAAATCATGGTAGATTTACCGTAAATAATAGTGGGTTTATTGTAAATTAACCGTGGAAATTCAGGTGAATTACCTAATTACCGTAATTTACGGCGGATTACCGCACGTTCCGGTGAAATCACTGTAAATTACGATAATCCCACTGTAAAGTACGCTAAACTCACTGTAAATTACAGTAAATCCACCGTAATTTACGGTAAATCGGTACGTTCCGGTGTGTTACCGTAATTTAGATCCGTTAGGGTACTAAAATGTATTCAAAATCATACCAACTTTTCGTCTTTATTATGATCTCTTTCCATCGCCGTGTAGTGGGATCTAACTCATGTCCTAGTTTGAATAATATTATCGACCAAAAAATTGATAAAACACAGTTTTCAAGTTTAGAATTTTTTATCTTGACAATGGGTCACATTGTACAGATAACCCGTGTAAAAAAAATTCGTTCCGAAAAGATTCCAAAAAAGTTTCGCTTGCGGAACTTCTAAATATGGCACAGATTAGAACTTCGAATGGAACTTTTTTGGAACGTTAGTCATTTGCATAGTAAAAAAAATTTTTTTATGAGCAAATTTAGAGTCGGAAAAAGGCTGTTTTTCGAACTGTTTTAGAACTTATTACGGACGTTTTTTTTTGTTCTATACAAAATTAAAATGTAGTTATTTTTGTCATGTTTTTTGAACGTCATTAGTCGACAAAAGATGCAAAATTAATGATTTTGGGGTATTTTTAGAACGTTTATTTCAGACCGAAAAAAATTTGTGATTCTGGATCTTTTTTTGAATGTTTTTGGAACGTCTATCAGCTCTATCGAATGTTCTAAAGTGGTGATTTTGAACATTTTTTGGAATGTTTTTTGGAGCGGCTTTCTCCGACCATAAAAAAGTTGTGATTCTGGAACTTTTTTTGAATGTTTTCGGAACGTCTTTTTCGCTCCAGAAAAGGGTCTAAAGTGGAGATTTTGGAACTTTTCTGGGATGTTTTTTGAATGGATTTTTGTATCTCATAAAATGGTCAGAAGTGGTGATTTTTAGGCTTTTTTTTTTTATTTCTTTGGAATGTCTCGTTTAGTCTGTAAAAACGTCAGGTTTTGCGATTCTGGAATTTTTTTTTTGTGTTTTTGGAGCGTCTTTTTCAGACCATCAAAACTCAAAAGTTGTGATTTTGGAACTTTTCTTGAATGTTATCGTAACGTTTTTTAAACTCCAGAAAGAGGTCTAAAGTTGTGACTTTGGAACTTTTTCGGAACGTTTTTGGAAGGTCATTTTTTGCCCATAAAAAGGTCAAAATCCATGATTTTTGAACTTTTGCGAAATGTTTTTGGAACGTTTTTTAACTCCAGAAAAAGGTCAGAAGTGGTAGTTCTGGAACTGTTTTTGAATGTTTTTGGAACGTCTATTTTAACAGTCAAAAACATTCTAAAGTAATGATTTTTGTAGCATATTAGAATATTTTCGGAACATCTCTTTTAACCCATAAAAAACTCAGGTTGTGATTATGGCACTTTTCCGGAATGTTTTTGGAACTTTTGTAGCTCTACAAGAAAATTAAAAATGTTGATTTTCAATGGTTTTTGAAACGTCTCTTTCAGATTTATTGTCAGATAATTCTCGTTCTTTGATTATCGACTCTCCAGTAACCAAATGTCACTCTAGTTATGTCTAAATTGAATTTAAAATGGAAAATTTTTTTTTTTTATTTACGAAAAATTTTATTGTATGTTCCTTTATTACATTGTTCATTTACTGTATGACTTGTTGAAGTAAGCTTTCTATTAGTTGCAGTGTTGGCAGGTAGAGGAGACAGAATTATAGGCTCAGGGCCGAAAATTATCGTATACTTAAAAAAAATACTCAAGTTGAAAAAATACATCAATTTCAAATAAAATTATTCATAGTTGTCCAATTTATTAATGAATTAATAATAAATCATTAATCAAAATGAATATTTCTCACATTAAAAATATCAATATTTTCTCTGAGCTTATCGATACACAATGGCGCGAAGGTTAAATGTTTTTGAGTGTATAACTATTAGGTATCACATCATAAATATTTTATCAGTTTTCAAAATTTTTTAAAATGATTGCCCAGGTAATAATATTTTGTATTTTTATAAAATACTTAATCGAAAATAATAACAATAAACTTATTTGAAATTTTTAACGTAGATAAAATTATCCTCTTCTGAATCTGAATTTTTTAATTCAGGTTCTATCTCAGTAATCAACTGACTAGAGTTCTTTTCTTGGTGATCAGAACTAGATTTTTTTTTGCACGATTTTTTACCTATGCAATTTTTGGGATAAAGAACAGTACTGCTTAATTTACGGTAATCGTCATTCGTTTGCTCAAACGAAACACAGTCGTTACCAATTCTTCCCATCATAGTGTTGCGACCGTTAGACGCGAATCTAATGACATTTTCAAAAGTCAGACCATGATCACCAAAGTATTTTTTTACACACCCAAATAGATGATCTGCTGTAGCTAAGTCTTAGAATTCTCCTTAAATACCTGACAAAGATCCCAGAATCGGCTGACAACTTGACCTTCTTCTTCATCATACATCCTATCGGCCGTTGAGTGTTAAGACGCTTTTTTTGTGGTTTCCTTTTAGAATCATTTTCATCAGTACTTTGGATAAAACTCATACGAAAATAATAGAAAATTAATTCTAGACAATCCAATAATAAATTTAAAATATTTCTTAACAATCTTCAAATTTGACGTTTGACAATTATTATAATAAATAAATATCAACTCAGTAAAGCTCCAATTAATATCAGAACTTTATAAATTTAGGTACTTTCCATAAGTCGTGACAAATTCAAAATAAATACATGACTGCTTGCTGTTTATGACTGGTTAAAGCCAACAACTGATGCTCAAACTAGCCAATAAATTTCTGTTTCTCAGGGGTTCCTAGGGATTTTTAAGTATCATAGAATATAGGTATGTTTTTATCCTCTGACGTTTTGATCTCTTCAGATGATAAAACTCCTCTAAAAATGGAATATAGCGTCACTTTGTGAGCCTAATGGTCGAACACGTGAAATGCATAACTAATGTAACCAAGAAGGCGGGACATTTCAAAATATTTCCTAATTTTTACCTAGTACAAAATTATGTGATCTACTATAATGATCGTACGGATGCCAGCGCTGATTATGTGGTACGGATTTGATTCCAAAAAACTTTTCTCCCAACAGCTTTTGATGATGTGTATGGTAACGGTGTTGTCTATGACGATAATGTTGGCAATGAGGATGATAATGGCGATGATGACTATGATAGTTTTTGTGCTGATAAAAATTCCGATGATGAAACTGAAAATGATATTGGAGAGAACTCGAACAATATAAACTTACCAACTTCTGATGAAGGACCGATTTCTCTTGTTGAAAGTTTTTTATCAATTCTGACATTTATGACACAAGATAAAATTAGTTCAGTCCTATTAACTGACATTATTAAAATTATACGCTTCCACTTCCCTGGTTACAATATTTTTCGAAAGTTGTTCTATTAAATTAAGAAATTTTTCGATGAATTTAATTTACCATTCAAAAGACACTATTTTTATTCCGATTGTTATTTACAACTTCACAATTTAACACAATATTGTGACAATGGTCTAAGCTTTGAACACTGTTATTTTATTGATACCGCAATTGTTTTGATTATTTAAGCGTGAGGGTTTTCATGATTTATCGAACACTCCTTTACTTGGAATACTGAATGCGTTGATCTCTATATAAGTCTTCCGAATTTAGATTTGGGCATTTTCATCTCACAATTAATGAGATACCTTTTTCTTTTCGAACCCAATTGAAAAATTTGCTTTTTGCTAGTTCGGAACAATGCGAATCGTTTTATGAATTCATCTAGAACCAGTTTTAAAATCATATGTAACGGAATTTTCGTAAAAATTCTTGAGAATCAAAATCCAATAAAAGTTAAATGCAAGATTATTTGTGGAACGTGAGGATTATCAGCGAAGGCTTGTTTTTTGGAATCTGAAAGAGCACAGTGGAATATATAATGTGGTTACTGCACATGTAAAATTCATAGCCGAGAAGTGGGTAATTCTAGAGTATTTTTTTACAATAAAGAATTGGGTTTGAGAACAGTTGAAAAATTCGATTATCAAGGAGATCGAACTATTGAGACCGCTAAATCTAATAAAGGTGTTAAATGACCAACGACACTTTCGAGAATCATTCAAAATTTTATTAAATCTCGAGTATTTATTTAGTTGTCACAAAGCTACTGATGCGTTTGAGGTTTGATTCTAATTTTTATAATAATAACTTTTCTTATCAAAATAAAATTAAATATGTAGATACAAAAATTCTTCGTTGCCTCGGTTACCTAGATTTGTAACTGACTATAAATATTGGAAAGCTTCTGAATTGACAATTGGCTGCTTTATTACTTATTAGTTGTTCTACATCCAATAATGACAGATGCATACTATGAAGTTCACAGTATAAATATCACAAACTTTTAGTATTAGGTAATAGTTTGTTGAATCAATTCAACGTTCCATCGACTATGATCGATGCGGCTTCAAATTTTTTGAATCAGTACGTTAAGATGCTTCAAAATTTGTATATCCTTCATACGACATACAATTTATATCAGTTACGACATTTAACAAGTGAAGTTTATAAATTCGGTCCTTCTTGTATAACTTCGTGTTTTCAGGATGAAAATTTGAACGGTGTGATTAGACAATTAATAAATGGAACTCGCTACGCACAGCTCTAAGTCGGTAAAGTTTTATCTATTTTTTTGGTATAGCTGCATTAAAACTGGCACATTTGCGTCCATGAAGTGATGTCGCGACTTTCTGTGTTGATTTAGAAAAAATAATATACGACGGCGAAAAATACATTTTATAGCTAAAAAATTTTCAATTATTGTTAAGTTTAGTAAAAATGAAGTGTTATCTGAAAGCTTAAAAAATATTTTTGCGCGATCTGGTATTAGAACTTGCCGTGAATGTTATTCTTTTACTCGGCTATGTAGAAATGGGATAGAATATGATTCAAAATCTTATAAACGACAACGAAAGACTATTAACTATTTTGCTAAATATGAGCTTCAGGATACATTATGTATTGGAATAATTAAAAAATTTATGGAACTCTGCAGATGTAATTGCCGTGATAGATGCGCAAATTATGTCATCAATACAAATTATTGTGTCATTCATCAAAAATGTAAAGTGCTAGAAATAATCCTTCGAGATGTGACGTTCCATTTAATATCCTTGTGTCAAATATCAAATGAAGAGATAATAGCTATTGAAGTCTATGATTTAGAAAATGTCTGTTATACTACAGAGAATGATGACGACCGTCACTTATTTCCCAGAATAGATGCAGTCAATACCGTTGAATTTCATTACTATGTGACTTTAATAATAATTTTAAAATAGTTTATTGTAGAACTAGTCCGGTAAGTTGTCAATTGTCCACGAGAGCAAAATGATGCGACTAGAAGTAAATTTGCGTGTCACATGCAGATAATCGTATGCGTATATATCAGATGGCATTTTTATGTATTGTATGAACAAAATTTGTCATGATTCAAAATCCTCAAAGAACAAAATTTTTTGTGAAGTTTTTATTGTAAAAATTCTTTTGTGTTAGAACTACAAAATGCTATGGTATCGCTCTCTATTATTCATTAACTCAATACCTGTGAATATTGAATATGAGCATCGCAACATTTTTAATTTCTGTTCATAAATAACTAACCAAACAAATCTTAAATTCTATGACATGAGCAAGACGAGAAGAATATCCGAGCACTGCAAAGTCGTAGTGACTTACATCATTTACAATGTAGTGTAATAATTTACTCAGTTACGTAATGCATTTCGTACTTTCGAAGGAAATTATTTTAAAAAGTGTCATTAAGTGATCCTAGAAGAGAAGTAACATCTATTGTTTTCTTCATATTTATCTTTTATAAAAATTTCATAATGAAATCATGAAGTTGTGTTTATACTTTTTGATCACTGAAATAGATGAAAATTAATTAAGCAAAAATTTGTGCAACCAAAATAAACCTTTATTAGTAAAAAATTATTCAATTACAGTATAAGTTAATTTTGAAGAATACATTGCAATGTAATTATTAGTGTGATTGTACTATCAAATTTCGAGGAAAGTCCTATCCAAAGGAATACTTTATTTAAATAGAATACGATTATATGACTAAGTAATATAAAAAATGAAATTTAGACGGTAAAAAGAAAAAAATTACAGCTTCATTTAGTAACGAGGTGCTTCAAATAAAAAACTGAAGAAATTATGTCATAATTACAGTTTTAAATAATAATTCTGAATTTCGCTAAAAATTTAATCAAAATTGCATTTAAAGTGGTAAAACAAAGTATTTCGAATTTGATTTTACAAAATAATGTTTTGAAACTGTAATTTTTTCGTTCCGTTAAGATGAAAATTATCTTAATAAAATTCCACAGTATTGACAGGGTCTATTACAAAAAAAAGTATCCTGGTCATCGTCATTTTCTATGTAATAACAAACACTTTTCAGGTTATCGATATTCATTGCAGTCATTGTATCATCTGATTTTTCACACAAGTATATTAAATTTAATAATTCATTTTTCTCGCCTCCGGACGGAAAGCGTCAACTTTCGTCCCGCGGTGCAAAACGAAGTTGCCGCTTTCCACCTCCGTCGACGAGAAAAATAGTATACACTCCTCAGGAAGTAAATAAGAAACCCTCAGATCACATGTTTGTTGACCTTGGCTTCGCCTCGGCCAACAATTACATGTGATCTAAGACATTTCTTACTTTACTTCCCTAGGTGTATGATATACTATTGTAAAACAATTTCTATCACGTCACATTTAAGAATAACGAAAAAGACCGTATGAATATCGCAATTGTCGCAAGTTCCCTCACAATTACACCTACAAAAGTTAAGAAACGTTTCAATTATTCCTGTACACAAGTGTTCTTGAAATTTATATTTTACGACATACGTAATAGTTTTACGTTTCCGTTCATAACTTATAGAATCATATTCTATTACATTTTTATAAAGCCGATTAAATGAATAACACTTCCGACTGGTTTGTATACCAGCTACTGCAAAAACATTTTTCATAAGTTCAGGTAATTCTTCAATTTTAGAAAGCTTATCAATAATTGCTAATTTTTCACCTATAGAATTTCGAGGATTTACAAAGGTCAATTCCGCCCGTATTCCACGTAAAAGAAATATTATTATGACAATATAAGAATTTGTCATGAAAACTTAAAGATTTCTAAACGTCTCCATCCTAAATATCTTCAAAATTTTCAGGGGATTGTTTTTCTCTATTAAATCGAGCATTTAACAAATCATGAAAACCATCACGCTTAAAGAGCCGAGATAGCTGAGGAATCAAAGATATTTCAATAAAATAACATTGTTCGGAATTCGGGCAATGATTACATATGTCAGTAGAGCAATTAAGCTTTGCAAAACATACGAAACAAAAAAAATGTCGTTTGATAGGTAAATCGAATCCCCTAAACAATTTTCTGAATTTATACAGTGACTTTGGAAAAAAATTTGGAAAAGGAATATGTGAACGAATAATTCTTAATATATCGGTAAGAAGAACTGAACTTATTTTGTACCGTATTATAAGTGTTAAAATTGGCAATATACTCTCGCTCAGAGACATAGAGGCACCATCATAAAGAGGTGAATTGAAATTGTTAAGTGTTTCTTCGTCATCACCATCGCCTTCTGAATCACTATCTTTTGCAAAGTCTAAATCGTCACAAACGCTATGGAAATCATCCTCGTCAATATCATCATCGCAGTAGCTGCCTTCTTCAGAATCGAAAGCTATTTGAAAAAAAAGTTAATTTAGATCAAAATACGCGAAATAAGGAGAAAATATGATTACTATAAGTTTTATTGATACTCGACGAAAAAAAAAAAAAAAAAAAAAAAAAAAATAAAAGAGGGAGAAAAAATATAATAATCAACTGTCTTAAAATAAATCAGTGGAAAGTCATGAAATCAGTGAATATTCACCGATAGGAGTACTTTTAGCTGTTTGATTCTAAGATAGAATTGTTATGTAACTGAAATTGCAAACAGGCAATTGAATGCCAATATATATAGATTAGGGTGCTTCATTTCCGGCGAAAGTATTTCTTTCGTTGCTCGTGAAGCAAAATATGGTTTTTTATGTTATAACAAAAATTCCTGCCAAGTTTGAGCTCCTAATTCCAATCCTAAGTACTTTCCATTTAATTTCAAAGATTCCTCATTTAAAATACACGTAAATTAAATTACTTTTTTTTTAATTTTCTAATATTCAGCTGTGTTTTATGATATCGACGCGGTTTTGATCGCAAATTTTAGGGTATTTGGTGTTCTTCAAAAGTGCCCATAGTTACGTAGCTGTAATTCTGGCTGTTCCACGTGTGTCCGTTGCGAATGTCATTTTTCCTATGAAATTGATCTTCATTGGCTTGCAGAGCGTAAACCAATGAAGTACACTAAAAATGTTAACGGAAATTTTATATTAAAATGTTTTTTTTTTTTTAATATTACATTTTTCAAATTATTAAAATTACTATAACTCGGAACCGACAGACTTTAGCGACTTGACTCATAGGACTTTTTTTGACGGAAATAAAATTTGCTATGAAATTTCCACTAACATTTTTAGTGTACTTTCATTGGTTTACGCTCTGCAAACCAATAAAGATCAATTTCATAGAAAAAATGACATTCGCAACGGACACATTCGAAACAGCCAGAATTACAGCTACGTAACTATGGGCACTTTTAAAGAACACAAAATACCCTACAATTTGCGATCAAAACCGCGTCGATATCATAAAACACAGCTAACTATTAGAAAGTGAAATAAAAAGAAATTTAATTTGCGTGTATTGTAAATGGGAAATCTTGTAAATTAAATGGAAAGTACTTAGGATTGGAATTAGGAGCTCCAACTTTGCAGGAATTTTTGTTATAACATAAAAAACAATATTTTGCTTAATGAGTAACGGAAAAAAATCTTTCGCCGGAAACGAAGCACCTTAATATAGATATACATAATGAGAGAAATATTAAAAATTGAATGAAGAGTTGTGAGTCATATTTATACCCGTAGAAAAAAAAAATTGTGTAAAGAAGCCCTTGGTTTTCGTATCCTATTAATTCCACAGCCTCCGAGTATCGGATGCACCGAAATTTCCACCTAAAAATTAAAGTGGTTCCGATAGTCGGAGGAGGACCGAACTCTAAAAATGGGAAATATATAAAATTATATATAAATCACTATATAAAATTATGTATGAGTTTTGGCCATATATAATTAAGTATAATTTTATAGAATTATACATAATCATATATACTTATGTATAATTTTATATAATGATTTATTTATAATCAATAACTGCCATGAAAAAAAAAATGAAAACAAAAGCCTTACCAAGTTATGGGCTCGAACCCAAGACCTTCTGATTCGGAGTCTGATGTGTTAACCACTGTGCTGAATCACACACTTGGTGAGTCAAGTTTATTGTATATATTTGTTTAGATACAAATGAACTTCAGAAAAGTAAAGACATTAATAAATGATTGATTCTATCATTTATATTGTATTTAATTATGTTATTGTTTATAGGGTGAAGAGACCAATAGTGGTATACCCACTAATAGCGGGGCAACAATTTCTTCTTTTGGCAAATTAAAAAAAATCAGAAGTTAAAATCTTTTAAAGTTAAATAACTTTTTTAATTTTATATCTCAGTTTTTTATAACTCAATTCATTGTTGTAACTTAAAAATTGTAACAGGGTAATTTTAATAAACATGAATAATTAAATTAAGTTGAATTTGAATTTCGTTCCCGCCAATGACCGGCCAACGACCTCGTAAGTTACGAGTAGTGATGCGACTAGTCACCGGCTGTCGCATGGATCACTAAGGCCCGTCCGTTCGTCATTTCCTTAGTCTAAGATAGTGGGAATAGAAACCAATTTAATATAGTGGAAACCTAAAACATGCGAACCTTCTCAATAAGACAATTTATAGATAAATTGAGAAAAATATAGATAGCCCGAACTGGGAATCGAACCCAGACCATGTCGGTATCGCGCCGAGTGCTCTACCAGTTGAGCTATCCGACACTATACTATATTCCGTTCAATTTCATCTATAACTTATTGAGCCACACCGTCCATCGTATGGTATTAACACCAATTTAATATAGTGGAAACCTAAAACATGATGGAAACATAAAATATAACTGGTTAATTAATTATTAGGCCTTTCGGCCGATAATTACAACAAATAATAATTTAATAAATTACTAATGTGGACTGATCATTGACAGGTTATCAGTTGAAAATTTTCGTTGTGGATGAGAAAGAGAGAGAGTGCGAGGGGGATATACCGGCGAAAAATTGAGGAGTGAACGAGACCACTAGAGACGTTCCCAATCGTAGTTGTTGAAGTTTTTCTCAAGGTAAAAATTACAATTAATGAAGGCCTTGAAATTAATTATTAGAGGGCCGAATTAATTATAATTAATTTACTTAACATCTTTCTGCTGGTTGCGTAAAATAGATTGGTAACTCAAGACCCGTCGGCTAGTTTAATCACGCGTCTCGTGTTCTCAAAATTTCCGTAAATTCTTTGCCGTGTACTCGCCATTATGTCTGAACTCTAAAATTTATTTTATTCGAGGCCTCTCGTCTGGAATAAAATAATTTTCCGCGTAAATTGTCCGATAAATAAATTTAATTAATCTCAATATCAATTACAAAAGTATCATAGGCCTGTCGGCCGCTTAAGATAAATAGTCCGTGTTGTAAAATCAAAATTTCAGGCCTCGTGACGCCAAATCACTGGCCGAATGTTTTAGTCAATTTCTTAATCAATTAAATTGAGTTGAATATTGAAATACGTAGTGAAAATATTGTCAGAAAATTTTGAGTAAATTAAGTATATAAAATTTTGAAGCAATTGTTAATGGGTAATTTATCCGTGAAAAATTAATTAATTAATAATTAAATTAACACCAAAATTAATTAATTAATAAATATAAATGAATTAAATAAATCATTGAAAAGAAATAAGAATTAATTAATTGTGAAAATATTATCCTGGAAATTTTATTAGTGAAATTTTTGTATTAGGAAATCGAGTTATTAATTGAGTATCAGAAGGTGATGTCATGAGATAAGTAGAGTCAAAGTAGAGTCAGTAAATTTTAAGTAAAGGAAAACTATGTCTGTGATTTAGGTCCGGTGGACATGTTAAGTTTATTTTAAATAATTATACATCCAGGGGATGGTTTTTAAATTAAAATTAAGGTTTACCGTCCAGGGGACGAGTTATTAGGTTAAGGTTAATGTCCAGGGGACAATAATAAGGTTTACCGTCCAGGGGACGAGGTATATTTAACGTGGTTGTGTGGGTGTGGAAACCGTCCAGGGGACGAGGAAATTTAGTTTGCCATAAGAAACCGTCCAGGGGACGAGAAAATTTAGTTTGCCATAAGTAACCGTCCAGGGGACGAGAATAATTAGTTTGTCATAAGGAAATTTTAGTTTGTCATAAGGAAATTAGTTTGTCATAAGTATATTAGTTTGCCATAAGAAATAATTATTGTCACAGGTTAATGAAATAAAGCAAGGTGCTTAAATTAATTAAAATTTGAATTAACATTATTTCAGCCTACTCTACGATTCCTCTTCTCACTCACAAAATATTACAATCGACCCTGAGTAAAAAATTAATTTAATTTAATTAAAATAAAATCCTACAACATCTGGTTCTGGAAGGCCGAGTCCATCTTCCAGTGGCGCCCTATTATTCGACTATAATGTTAGGTGCGACCAGACTTGGCAAGATTAGTCTCTCTGTCATAAAATTTTTTAGCTGTCATCGCGCTTTGGGTTTTGTTAATCTATTTCCAAGAATTTATAAAAAGTTTTGCTTTATTACGCCCAGGCTGGAATCGCCAAGGATGACTATAGGCCGAGCCTTGGCCCTGTTGTCACTTGCCAAGCTTCGGCAGCTGACCATTGGCCTAAGGCTCGGCCAGGGCTTGGCCCGATAGTTTGATTACGTTTAGCCAAGCCTTGGCAGCTAAACACTGGCCCAAGTCTAGGCCGAGGCTTGGTCCATTGGTTTCATTAAATTAAGCCAAGCCTTGGGTAGTGACCATTGACCCGAGCCTCGGCAAGGGCCAGGCCCGATAGTTTAATTTTTGTTAAATCGAGCCTTGACCGCTGACCATTGGCCCAAGGATCAGCCGAGGCTGGGCAGCTGACCATTGGCTAATGCCTTAGCCTGGGTTAAATTTTTTATTTAATATTCAAATTATCAACTTTACATGTATATATATATATATATATATATATATATATATATATATATATATATATATATATATAGAGAGAAGACCAGTGCAGAATCGTATACTTGGTCTACCGAATATACGATTAATGTCAATAATTTCCATTTGATGAGTTACTGCTATGTACAAAACTTTGTAAACATGAAATTTTTATTTGTGGCGGGCAAAATGGGGTATCCTTTAAAAAAGTTGAAAAAAAATTTCTGAAAATTGATCAAATTTCATTAAATTCAAATTTTTTATGTGTAATAAACATGGAGAAAAACAACATTTCACATCATTGGCTTAATAAATCGTTTCCCTTCGATTAGCTTAATTACTAATTGTTATTCTAAATAATGTTAATGTAAAATAATGTAAATGTAAATTCTACATTTTTTATTTGCCATTATTTCGAACCCAAAAAACGTATTTTTTTATTTTTTAGATTACAGATTATTTTGCATTATTTCAAAAATTTTATCAATTAATAAATAAAATATTATTTTCGAATATTTTTAGTGGCTGAATTTGCCCCAGGTATAGAGAATCAGCCGAAAAATGGATTAATATATTAATTTTTTTTTAATTTAATGATATAAATATGAATCATTTTTTCAAAATTTTCGGATGGACCATTTTGCCCCAGGTGTCATGTGTAAGGCTAAAAATGCGCAAATATATCGGATTTATAGCAATTAGACAAAAAAAAAAATTTTTTTTTTTTAAGTATTTTGGGAATACTCCGTTTTGCCTACTCTATCCCTTCTACCCCCCCCTTCCCCATTCTTAATAGTGCTACTTGATCTTACTCTTAATTTATTCATTTATATCAAATCATGAAATTACAAATTAATAAATATATTCCATTACTTAACAAACAATTTTAAGTTCATTAAAGAAAACTACATGCCACCTCATCTTTACGATCTAAAATTTTTGAGTTAAATTGTATTTAAATAATTTAACAAGCAAAAAAAACATGATTATCTGGACATCAGATTTAGCACAGTGGATACCGTCCCGGCTTAGTAAACAGAAGAATCTCAGTTCAAACCCCGGTAGTGCCCAAATAATTTTATTCGATATTTCCTATTAATTCAGAAATTAGTTAATTACACTCCGATGTAATACCGATGAAAATGTGATGAAACTCTTTTTAATTAGATTTATTAATTTGAATAATAATATTTTAGATCGAGCATTGGGTGAGCTTCAGATTTTTGGCTTCCCGAGGTTTGGCCGAGGCTTAGTTTTTTGTTTCCCAAGCCTTGGCCAAGGCTCGATTTTTCGTTTCCTAAGGCTTGGCCCAAGTCTGGTTTTTTTGTTTGCCAAGGCTTGGTGACATAGTTATCATCCTAGGATTGGGCCAATCCTTGGCCCGATGTTTAGCCAAGGCTCGCTTCAAGGCTCAGAACTCTGGCATGACGACTGGCCAATGCCTGGTCCGAGCCTTATCCAGTGGTACCTTCCTACCAGGTCATTTTTGAATGGGGTAATAAATATATATAATAGAACCGACTTTTGAGGCCACAATTGCATCTACAATTCTTATCAGATCCTAATTGAATTTTCTGCACTTATTCTATGTGTAATTACCACGGTTAAGTTCGAAGATGGGCTGAATCGGTCGATTAGTTTAGAAGTTGTGGCTGTTTGAAATTTTAACGATTTTTCGAAAAAATCACTTTCTAAGCACTTTTAAAGTCCATATAACTTTAAAACTAAAACTCATAGATAATATCTGTAAAATGTTATTCTAAAGCTTGACTAATAAGCTTTAATTTGTGACCTTAAACTTTTTTTTACACCACTTTCATCTCAATTCAAAAGAAAATGCTTTTTATTTTTGGATTTTTTACTTAAATCACAAAAATAATAGGAAAAAAATTTTTTCAACTTCTGAATTTTAATAAGCTTTCGAGGGGACACCCTACAGATTCTAGAAGACTATTTTTATATTTTTTATTACCACCCGTTCTCAAGTTATTGAGAAGTTAGGTTTTGTACTTTCAATTTAATATTATTGAATTTTTATTACTGTTAATATTGTGTTGATATTGTTCATAAGTTAGTTTTGTTGTAATTGATTAGTTATAAATAAAAAAATATTCAAAACTCTACAATATTACTACAAATTTTCATAAAATTTTTGATTAAAAACTTCAGAGTTAATAATTAATTTCTCTCTTAACAATAACTTGAGAACGGGTGGTAGTAAAAAATATATAAATGGTGTTCTAGAATCTGTAGGGTGTCCCTTCAACAGCTAATTGAAAATCAGAAGTTGGAAAAATTTTTTTCCTATTAGTTTGATATTTTACGTAAAAAATCCAAAAATAAAAAGCATTTTCTTTTGTATTAAAATGAAAGCAGAGTAAAAAAAATCACATTCGACAATTATTAGATGTTTTCCACGATTTTTGACAAAATAAATTTTTTCACGTTAGAACCACTCCGTTTGATCAATTATTTATTTAAAAAACGAGTGGGCCACCTCACAATGTTGAGTAAAAAAATTTTTTTTTCTTGAAAAAATTTTGTGTTTATAAGGTACAAATTCTACCTCCATGCTAAGAAAAATAAAAAAAAAGTTTTTTTTCAACCTACCCTAATAATTATACAAAATTATATATAATTTTATATGATTATATCTTATTATATATAACTTTTTTTTCTCGGGTACTCTGAATTATTCACATGGTTTCAAAATTTTCCAGCTAAAAATTCAAGTAGTTCCGATACTTGGTGGTGGACAGAATGGTGAAAATGTGAAATTCAGGTCACTCCAGACTTGCTCGAATTTATTCGAGCGGGGTAAAGTGTACTGAGAGTTTCTTTTGCCTTTACAAAATTTATCAGCTAGGAATTTCAGTGGTTCCGATACTCAAAGGCTGTGGAATTGATGGGATACGGGAACCAAGGGCTTATTCCCACAATTATAATTTTTTTTTTCATGGGGATAAATATGACTAACAACTTTTCACTCCATTTTTGATATTTATGTTATAATGTACCTATATATTTTGGCGTTCAATTGACCAGTTACAACTTCAGTTACATGGATTATTTAACAAGCGTGACATATCCTAAGAGGGAACATCAAAAAAATATACAAGCATTTCGGACAAGAAATTCGGAAGAAAAAAATTAGAGAAAAGTTGTAATTGAATCAAATAAAAGAATTAGATTGATATAAGGAACAAATATATACACGAAATAAAAATTAAAGAACGATAAAAAATTAATACAGAGAACTAGGAAACTACAGGAATGCACTACTGACTTGACCTAAAGAAGTCAACGAAGTCTGACATAAAACAAAATTTAATTATACAAAAAAATGATATTTTTTTTGAACGCCACCGAAAAAAGACGTCAAGAAGCTCTGGTGACGTGATAAAAAAAATTCGACTAAGTCTGACCTGAAAATTCATTGTTTCACGCAAAATAAAAAAATTTCGAAAATCAAATAAACAGAAAGCTAGGACTTGCTCTAATTAATCGATAGAAAAGAATTGACGTGGTCTGACCTAAAAGTTAGTTGTTAACTCGAAAAATATAAAAAACTTCGTAAAAATGGACTGAAAATAGAGTTGGGGGTTGCTCTGGTAGATCGACAGTAGAACGTAGACGGAGTCTGACCTAAAAATGAATTTATATACGCAAGAAAAAAAAGTGCAAACCGACTAATCATAGTACTAGGGGTTGCTCTGTTCAATTGACGGAAGAAAGTCAACAGAGTCTGACCTAAAAATTAATTTATATACGCAAAAACTACAAATATTGTGTTGAAAATCGACTAATCGTAGTACTAGGGGTTGCTCTGTTCTATTGGCGAGAGAAAGTTGACGGAGTTTGACCTAAAAATTAATTTATATACGCATAAAATACAAATATTGTGATATAAATTGAGTAATCGCCATACGAGGGGTTGCTCTGTCCAATTGACGGGATAAAGTCGACGGAGTTTGACCTAAAAATTAATTTTCGTACGCAAAAAATGTGAAAAACGTCGTGAAAATGGACTGAATATCGAGCTAGGAATTGCTTTGGTGACTTGATTTGGAAACGTCAACGGTGTCCGATTTAAAACTTAAGTGTGCTTTCCAAAATAAGCATAACTTTTACATATTTTACTTACATTGTCCGATGTCCCATTCTCCAAGTTGTTCGTCCTGATTGTTTTCTAAACATGTATCATCACTATCCACCTCACTTATTTCACTATCTAGGATAAATTTGTAATTTTATCATTTCATTCACGTCACGTTACTGATTTACTTCATTAAAACTCGGCAAAATTTTTATTATAACTTAAAATTTAATTTTAATCTACCTCTATCCTCATCTGATTCATTTTCGCTTTCCGAGCTCTGAGAATTCTCACATTCTATGCAGCTCTTTAACATCTGGTATATACTCGACCGAGAATACTGACTGAGAGGTTGTTCCATTTTTCAAATCAATAGTAATTTCAGGAATACTAGTCTGTGGTAGTATTTTAAATTATTCGTATTTTTTTTTTTTGTTATTGACACAGATATTATTATTTTTTTTTTCTCTGATGCTCAATTAATACTATTAAGTTGGCTTATATTGAAAACAAATGTTTTTATTATCACTGTGTTAATGCCAAGTTCATACTTGACATTCAATTGTATTGATTATTTTTAATTCAATTAAAGATATGTAAATAAATGTAATCTAAATATTGACAGACGATGTATTCGTTAATTGATTGGTGCACATTTAAAAAAACAGAAATTATAAAAACTAAAGATACAAATACAGCAATAAAGGGGGTTTTGTAGCTCGCAGAGGGACCGAATATTATCAAGCCAAATTGATGAAACAGAGCGGTAAGTTAAAATAGCGCTATTATGAATTAAAAAGTCAAATGTCAATAAAAAAAATTTTTATTCATAAAATTATTAATTTCTAGACTACAAAAAAGTTCTAAAAAGAGCAATGGTCGATGAAGCGGGAGAAATAATAAAAACTCAAAAAAAAAAAAAAAATAAATACGTCAAAATCACTCGTGCTGATAATGATGTAAAATCAATCGAGTTAATTTTTGAATCTGCCGATGTTGCATTAGAAGTAAGTCAGCATTTACTACTCAACCACGTTACCAAGAAGATGAGAAATTCGACATCGATATTGTAATTATCTCTTCGTCGTTAGAAGCGGCTAGCACTTTCGCTATTGACTTTTTATGAATTTTTAAGCTCGTGACCTCCATTAAACTCAATGTAGCTAATAATTTATCCTCCGGTAATTTTTTAGTGGCGACGACTGAGCTTACACGCATTTCTGTTGTGCGAAGAGGATGAAAATTATGATTAAAATTTCGCAATAGACTTTCTATTATTTTTTTAGCACTCCACCTTTTCCAAACTCGATGTGGCTAATAATTTATCCTCCGGTAATTTTTTAGCAGTAATGGCTAAGCTTACACGCATTTTCGTTGTGAGGAGGGGATGAAAATTATGATCAAAATTTTGCAATCGACTTCTTATTATTTTCTTAGACTTTTATTGCCGTTAATTGTGACTTAGCAAGCTATTTAACTCTAAATTAATTTTATGTTTGAATCAAGTTTACAGAATTTTACTTTGCTTCTCTTTGTTTCATTTATAAAATCATTCGCATTCTTATGTTATTTTTTATCATCTTTATTGTTGAAAAATGATATCGTTCCCGATTATATTGATCGTGACTATTCAAGTTATCGTAAGCATCTAAAAGGCGAGAACAGCAACAAATTTTCGGACAATGCTGGCAGTAAATAACATCGTTCATTTTCGAATCTTTGTCCTACATTGTATTTGTTATTATTTGCTTTTTATTAAAATTGAAAATTTATTACAATTCTAGAAGTTAGAGATGGTTCAGATTATATGGTCTTAGACAAGGAGAAAACTGTCCAATTTACAAACCCTGTTAAGAAAAGTGACGATGTCCAACACCAAAATCCAAAACGCAATAGAAAATTCATCGTTTGAGATATTTGTTCATTTAAGAAAAAATTAACAGTCATTAATAATAAAAATGTTAAGGACACTGTATTAAAGGTAATTTAATCTGAGATTAACTACAAATTTCATGGTCTGACTATGTAAAAGCTTCCTGTATCGAAATTCACACCTCATTTTCAATCTTTCATTCAAGTTGAAACATTAAAATTGAGATTCAGTGATATGTCTCATGAATTTTTTCTAAAACCTCTCGGACTTTAAATTTAGTTTTTCTTAAATATAATTTATCAATATATTACTGAATCAAAGTTATTATTCTAATTGATAAGTAATGGAGATGAAGTCATCACTTTATAACGGCATATTTCGATTACTATACTGTCGTTATTTCTGTCTTACTTCCTCCGGTCTTTTTGTTAGCTGTCTACTTATTGCATCTGTGGTCTACTCATGTATTCTATGTGCTGCTTATATTATTTAATTTTACCTAAAAATCATTTAAAATTTTTTTTCCGAGAAATAGGGTAAAACCACTGACTAGAACTTAGAACCTTACAAACAATGTATTTTCGACCTCTCAGTTTCGTTACGTACGTGCGACAGCTCATGATTATTTCAATATTACTTTTATACAATAAGCAATGAGGTTTGTACGGTTCTACCGAGGCTTATAGTGGGTCGTGGTTCAGATGAGGTTTTATCAGGTATAGAAGGTTTGAATGAAGATTTGTTGCTTGACTCTGTTAAAAAGCCTAGACCTTTGAAAACTGATTTCAATTTAAAGAATCCATGATCTTGGATTTTTTCCAAAGAAATAATTAATAATGTATAAATATCATCGCCATTTTCTTTAATGTTTGTTTTTTAACTTGTTTTCTTTCTCCTTTTATTATAATTTATTCTAAATTAATATTTTTGGAAAAAATCATCTCGCTCGAAATTGAAAATTGCGTCAAGCTCCAGCAGCAAAGATGATGATCTTCTAGGTCTTAAAAAAAAAAGATAGTAATTCCACTTGAAGCAACAAGTGAAGAGATCAATGAGACCTTTGTCAATGACCACGACAGTTTTGTGGAGCCATCCAAATCTATGGTCAGTGTCAATGTATTTTTTTAAATATTTTCTTTAGTAATCATTTATAGCTATTGTTATTTTTTTCTACAATTTCAAGTAGCCTAAAATAAAACAAAAAACAAAAAAAAATCTTACTATTGAATCAGCAGACACATTGTCTTTTTGGTAACAAAATCACATACCGTGTTCTTTGCCGTCAAATTCTCAATATTTTACTCATTTTGAATCTCTTATGCAAATATTTTTTTACTTCATATATACATTACGTTAGACTGATTAACCCTTCGTTCATCGCGCTATGAGCGCAGCGCCGCAATTTTTATTAAAAGATTATTTAAAAAAAAAAAAAATAAATTTTCTAATCTTTCGAAATTTTAAGAGTTCTTCTACTATATTTTTTAGTATCGAATGAATCAATGATAATTATTTTTCCGATATTTTAAATATTTAAAAAATAATTTTTTTGGTTGGAAAACCTGAGAAACGCGGCGAGGTGCCGCTGACGCGAGTAAACTCGGACGTTGAATTTGTTCAGATTTTCTGCGCAGTGATACCAGTTACCACCAGTGACTCATTTCCAGCTCATTTAATTCATCTCTTTCATTTATATTTTTATTTAATACAAAATTTTTATTTTAATAAAAAAATTCTAAAAATAATTACAATTGTCTACTCGTATAAGCAAGTGTGATTTGAATTTTAAAAAATCATAATTATGATACTTGGCAACACCGCAATATTAAATACATTGCGGCGGAACGCCGCGGCGCGAAGAACGAAGGGTGGCGAGATCGCGCAATGGATGGAGGGTTAAAAATAAATAGACTATTTTGTTTCTCAAAACTTCCTATTAAATAGTTTCAAGGGGGGAGGGGGGTTAGAGGCCTGTCAAAAGATGAGCTCTTAATATTAAAATTCAGAGGTCACTCATCGCAATTTTATATTTCTCGTTTAAATAATATGAGAAAAAAATTTTGAATTAGGAATTTCATACCTTGGGAATGGCTAATTGCACAAATAAGCTTAGGATGAAATTTCGTACGGAATTAAACACTCCACAAAAAAAGTATCTTATTATTTTTTAATAAAGTTATCTCTTCAAAAGTTATTCAGGCTTAAAGTAAAATTTATACTACATTTGGAGATCTTTTTATGTTTTCGGCTAAGCTATCAAACTTATCACAAAATGTCATATGATCTTTTTTTATAGATTATTTAATTTCTCTTAAATTAAATCTTATAAAGTTTTTTTAAATTCCGCATTGTTTTATCATTATTTTCATTTTAATGTTAAGCTAATGGAATCGATTAGGACACTATTTTTTTCAAGAGCTTGATATTTAAATGAAAATAACTAGAAAATAATGCAGAATTATCAAAAACTATCGAAGATAATTTGTGAGGAGTAAAATTGTCTACAAAAAAAATCTTACGGCATTTTATTATAAGTCTAATAACTTTGCCAGAAAAGTAAAAAGATCTTGAAATTTACTATAAATTTGACTTCAAGCTCCAATAACTTTCGAACAAAAGAATTTATCAAAATATAATAAAAAACTTATCTGCAGAGCATTTAGTTCTTTACGAAATTATATCTTGAACTTATCTGTATAATGAGCCATTGCCGAGTCATAAAATTCCGAACTTAAAATTTTCTTCCCATACTATTTAAATTGAAAACAGGAAATTGTGATTAGCGACGTCGAAATATTAATATTTAGAGCTCATCTTCGTACAGGCATCTTATTATAACTCATCTAACTAATTAATAACGGGTTTCGATAAAAAAATATCTACATCTCCGAACGTGTCGTACCAATTATGCTCAATTTCTTAAAAGTTGTTGGAATTAACAAGCCGCTTCAAACGTGACCTCAAAAAGCCAAATTGATTCATCAGTTGAAAAATAACAAATTATTGACATATATGCGAACGTATGTACATACACTCGCACATCTTGAAATTAGTCATAATATATCCCTAGAACCTCAAAACGTCAAGATCTGTTAGAAATTCGATTTTAGAAAATCAGGCCAAAACCAATAACTTCCCTTTTTTTGATATTTTTTTTTTTTTAAACAGTCCAATCTATATATTAGGATGTGTAATTTCGGAGCAACATTTTTTTTTAAGTGCATGTGGAAAAAACCATAGTTCAACACAAAAAAAAAATTTTTCGCACGAGAAAAAAAGTTCTATCTCGATTACAGACCTAGCTCAATGAACAATTCGATTCTCCCATTTAAATAACACGCGAAATTTTTTTTTCTTAGCTTTTAGTATTTTTAGCTTGTTAACAAATGAAGAAATCGAATAGACTAATACATATTTTTGTAGAAAATTGAACGTTCTACAAAAATGTTCTCTTATCATTTTTTAATAAATCTACCTGTTCAAAAGTTGTTAGAGCTCGAAGTAAAGTTAGAGATTTTTTTACATTTACGGCGAAACTATAAGACTTATCACAAAACATTATGAGATCTTTTTTATTGACAATTTCACTCTCTACAAATTATTATTCGTAAAGTTTTTTCAAATTCCGCATTGTTTTCTAATTATTTTCATTCCAATGTCGAGCTCTTGAAAACGATCAGAACCGCTTTTTTAAGAGCTTGAAATTAAAATGGAAATAACTAGAAAACAATGCAGAATTTAAAAAAAAATGAACTGATAATCATTTTTTGAGAATAAAATAGTCAACAAAAAAGATCTTATAGAATTTTGTGATAAATGTGATAGCTTCACCGGAAAAGTAAAAAGACCTTCAACTTTTCTCCGAGCTCTGATAACTATTAAACAGGTGGATTTATCAAAAAATGATAGGGGACTTTTTTTGTAGATCATTAAATGTCCTATAAAAATGTGTATTAGTATATTTGATCTTTTAATTTGTTAACGAGTTAAAAATCCTCAAAGCTAAAAAAAAAAAATTTTGTCGTGTTATTTAAATGGAAAAATCGAATTTTTCAATGAGCTAGGTCGGTAATCAGCATAAAATTTTTTTTCTTGCGCGAATTTTTTTTTTGTGTTGAACTATGATTTTTTCCACATGCATTAAAAAGAATGTTGCTCCAAAATAACGCACCCTAATATATATATATATATATATATATATATATATATATATATATATATATATATATATATATATATATATATATATAAAAATCAATCGCTGTTCGTGAGTCTCGCTGTTATGTCCGACTATTATTTATTTAATTATTTTGATTGCGTGGATTAGGCGTTCGGACTAACCAATGCAATTTTCGGCTCAAATGTTTAGTTCAAGCCTTAATTTGTTTGTTTTGGGAAACGTTTCGATGTGGACTTTCTTTCATTTCTAATTCGGTAAAAATAGAGTTATCTTTATAGATAGATGAATGTAAAAATTGCGCTAATCAATACATACGATTTTAAATTAATAGTGTCCTTATTTCCTCTCAAATTTTTGAGGCTGATTGAAAAAGTTATTAAAATTGAAAAGAAAAGAAGTCAATTATAATTGCCTTACCTTTTGTGCTGAAGTATATATTTATATTTTTCCTTGAGATAGTTCCCGCGTTGTAGTCCAATGATTTGGCTGCTAGATCTCGATGCAAGCAATCTCCGGATAAGGGTGGGGTGATGGCTTATTACTTAACTTATTTTACGAATAATACACAAAATTTATTGTCACTTAGGTTTTTTTTTTTATTTTAAACTCCAATTTTAATTCGGTAATAAAAACTCATTTAATTGTCTTTGGAGAAAATAGAGCTAATACTCTTTAAAGGGATATCTTTATTACCTTAATCATTAAATAATGACACTCAAAATTTTGGATTTGAATTTTTTTGATACAATAATGTTCACAAATTTGAATTAACACTTAACACTCACAACCAATAACACTTTTATTTTTTTTTTATATTTATTTCTTTCGATACGGAAACTTCTATTTAATATCGAATTTAATAATTCCTTTATTTTCCTTCGCAGGAAATAGAAGCAGTGTTCTTCAAAGGGGTTGGCTTTTAACGTTGAACATTTATTTAATATTTCTTTCTATTATACTTGTTTCCTCGATGCGTGATATTTTTTTTTTTATATATATAGCTGTATAAATGTATACTTTGATATATTTTCACTGTTATAATTTTTTTTCGCGATGCGATTTTCTTTAGTAATTATTTTATTGATTTGTAAAAGCGATTTTTATCGGTTTTATTAAATATGAAAATTAAGGATACCGCTGTACCTAGTTTGCGACTCTTGACTAAAAACTTCGAATCCAGCTGATTACCGAAATGCAAGCCTGTGCACGGTAGAGTGATTTTGTTATTCCAAATTTTCTTGAATGCCGCAACCATGGGGGTCCGAGTTTAAGGGAAAGGGAAATTTTTAGGTGAGTTGCATCTTGTGAGATGTCCCGTTGACGGAACTTAATTTAGTCAATGCTAATTGTGCGCATTAGAGCGATCTTAGCTGACACTAAGTGGGGACCGAAGAATATGACAATGAAAGACAGAAAGAAAGAAATCTGGTAGAATAGGTTTGTCACACTTCATTAAACCCATCTTTGTTTCTCTCAAGAGAAAATGCGATTTCTATTCCTATGGAGTGTTCAACATGAGTGCCTGTAGGAGAAGTTTGCGAAGTCGGACATAACATCGCTAAAACTCGAGAACGGCTAAACCGATTTGGCTAATTTTGGTATTGAATTCTTTGTGGAAGTCTAAAGAAGGTTTAAAAGTTAAATAAATATGAGTTTAGTATAGTGCCGGATAGCTCAACTGGTAGAGCACTCAGTGCGATACCGACATGGTCTGGGTTCGATTCCCCGATTCGGGCTATCTGTATTTTTCTCAATTTATCTATACATTGTCTTAGTGAAAAAGTTTGCATGTTTAGGTTTCCACTATATTAAATTGGTTTTTTATATAGTGGAAACCAATTTAATAAAGTGGAAACCTAAACATGCAAACATTCTCAATAAGACAATTCATAGATAAATTGAGAAAAATATAGAAGGCGTTTCACCCCAAATCCGACACCATTTAGCTTTTGCGACTTAGATTTTTTTGTAACTTTTTTTAGTATAGGTTGAAAGAGGCTTTCATAATTTTTTTAAAATTTTTTTTCTCCAACCGTTTTTGGAAAATCGAATTTTGAAAAGTGGAGAGATTTTTTTCAAACGCCTGTAACTTTGCGAAAAGTGGTTTAAACCAAATTTTCAAGAGTCAAAAAATGTTTGTTTTTAGATATTTTTCGATAAAAAATATCAAAAAAAAATTTTGGAACCACGCTTCTATTGAAATTTTAACTTTTAAATGTAATTTGTCGGTTTATAAAAAACACGTACTGATCGATTTTCTTCGTAATTTTTCACAGAAAACTGTCATTTATTCTACAACTTTTCCAGCTATGCTCATAACGGGACAACCATGAGATCTATTTTTTTTATATTTTTTAAATTTCATAATCCAGTTTTTTTTTTTTTTTTTAAAAATGACAAATTAATAGCATGCTCAGGATTTACTGTTAATAATTATCTGACAAACAACTATCATTAAAATTTTCTAATTTTATTTTCTCAGAAAAATTTTTATTAATTAATTAATTATTAGCATTACCAATTAAAATTATTATTTATTGATTAATTAGTAATAATTGTTCTATGGAAGAAAATTTGAAAATTTTGATGATAGTTGTGTGTCAGATAATTATGAACAGTAAATCCTGAGCATGTTATTATTTTAAGACATTTTTGTTAAAAAAAAAAAAATTGGAAAATGAAATTTAAAAAATCTAAAAAAAATAGATCCCATCGTTGTCCCGTAATGAGCATAGCTGGGAAAGTTGTAGAATAGGTGACAGTTTCCTGTGAAAAATTATGAAGAAAAGCGACCAGTACGTGTTTTTTTTTTAAATCGACAATTTATACTTAAAAATTAAAATTTCCACGAAAGCGTAGATCCAAAATTTTTTAAAATATTTTTTATCGAAAAAATATCTAAAAACGAACTTTTTTAAGGCTTTGAAAATTTTGTTTAAACCACTTTTCGCAAAGTTACAGGCGTTTGAAAAAAAATCTCTCCATTTTTAAAAATTCGATTTTCCAAAAACAGTTGGGGGAAAAAATTAGAAAAAAATCATGAAGGCCTCTTTCAACCTATCCTAGAAGATAAAAAAGTTTCAAAAAAATCCGAGGTTCAAAAGCTCAATGGTGTCTGATTTGGCGTGGAACGCTTCATAGATAGCCCGAACTGGGAACCGAACCCAGACCGTGTCGGTATCGCGCCGAGTGCTCTCAGTTGAGCTATCCGGCACTATACTATATTCCGTTCAATTTGATCTATAACTTATTGAGCCACACTGTCCATCGTACGATACTGCACCAATTTTATATAGTGGATACCTAAACAGAGTTGATTTTTTTATTTTGCTCTACAATCGATTGAGGCAGTACGAAGTCTGCCGGGTCAACTAGTAATATATATAACAATAAATATAACAAATATATATATATATAACAATATATAACAATAAATATAACAAATATATATATATATATATATATATGTATATATATATATATATATATATATATATATATATATATATATATATATATTAGGGTGGCGCAAAAAAACCGACTATATTTTTTTTTTCGATCTCGTATGAAAATTGGTTGGCTTACGATGTTTTAAAAAGCCTCTCTAAAAATCAGCTCGATAAAAAATTTTCAAGAGGTCATTCACGAATTTTGAAAATATCAAAAACGATTGAAATTCGGATTTTTTACTTCGAAATTTTTTCTTTCTCGTGGCAGCAAAAGTTTATATTTATGAAATCATGTCTATGCTGAAAATTTCAGCCCAAAATTAAAATATTTAATCAGCGCTCAAGAATTTTGAATATTAACTGATAATTAATAACTAATAGTTTGAATTAGTTATTGTTTTTTTGTTATGACTCAATTATTGTCATTTCAGTAAAATATAACTTCTGCATAACCAAAAATATACAGGACAGTCTGAAACAATAAAATTTGTTAAGTTTTGAATAAGCCAAAAAACCTACAAATTGAATTAAAAAATAAAAAAGTATGTAAATAACTCATTATTTCTATTTCTCGGGTTATATTTTCATTCATTGTGATGCCAATTGATGGTGAGAAAATCGAAAAGCTTTATTATTAATATTCAAGGGTCGCTCGAAAACGTCCAAAAGACAGCACTCGGACACATTCAAAATTCTTGAGCGAGGTTTAAATATTTAAAATTTGGGCTTAAATTTTCAACGTCGTCAGGATTTCACAAATATAAACTATTGCTGACACGAGAAAGAAAAAAATTTGAAATAAAAAAGTCGAATTTCGATCATTTTTGATATTTTCAAAATTCGTGAGCGACCTCTTGAAAATTTGTTATCGAGCTGGTTTTTGGAGAGGCTTCTTAAAACATCGTAAATCAAAAAATTTTCATAAGAGACTCGAAAAAAAAAAATAGTCGGTTTTTTTGCGCCACCCTATTTATATATATATATATATATATATATATATATATATATATATATATATATATAAATCCTTTTTAAGGTGAAAGAATTATAATTTAATCTACATATCTTTTGGTTTCTTGCCATATTTTTCCATTTTTTTAAAATTTTGTGTAACAAAGAAATTACAAAGTAACCAATATATAGAACCTTCTAAATTTCAACTTGATGAATCAGACTCAAGTAGTGATGATGAAGTTGAAAGCTATGAGGCAAAAGAACTCTTCCTTAACCTCAAGTTCAGAAGACCATATAGAAAGTTACACATCATATGAAAGAACTACCTAAAGTAGCTGCGAGTACTGTGAGAATGCTTTAATTTTTTAGTTTTCTTTTATAGATTTATATACGGAGAAAAATGTTGGCTCGAAGCCTACTAATTTTCATTATGCTGTCGACCAAACTTGAAGCAGGAAAGGAAGCATCCAAAAAATTATTATGCTCATACGAAAAATTATTATACTGTATCACAATACTTACTACGCGCAAAAAAGTTATCGATAAGATTTAATAACAATTACTTTCATACATTATAATTGTGATGCGACAATAGTTTTTCATAAGAGCATAATAAAAATTGGTAGGTTTTGAGCCAACATTGTTTTCCGTGTAACTTCATCACTCGATTTGTAAACTGTTTTTTAATATTTTCATTATCTTGCCTGATATCTTGTCAACAATCACGATTCATATCGTTTTTGTGCAACTTCTCGGATTTTATGTATATGATTCCAACTACATAGTTTTTATATAACATAGAAATAAAAAATTTCCATTATTCTATCAAGATCATCAATTTTATAATCATTCAACTTTTTTGCTCATAAACTTCACAGCATTAAATATAAATTCATATCAACGTCAAAACTTTGGTGTGGATGTGGATTCAAACAAAATCCACATTCACTTTGAATTGACTCCACATTTTTTACAATGTGCGATTTATTAATACTATCGTTTATGTCAAATCATTCAGTAAAAATCGTGAATCTTCATACGATTATACGACATCTTTTGAATCAACGACTGAAAACTCCATAAACGAATCTACGTCTGGATCATCTCGTCCCATCGTCTTTGGCAAAAGTGGCTTAAATTCAGGCAATGATATTGGAGTTCCCCAGAGTACTAATAACAAAATATTCATTCTAATTATAACATACACAGAAAAAAAATTTACGTTTATCAAGAATTTAATTTTTTCAAAAACTAATTCTTGTTTTAATTCCATCTATTGGTGTGATTCGAGAAACTGTTTACTTGCATTAAAAGCGAAAAAATTCTTCATCGAAGCATTTTAATCTGAGTTGCAGAATATTTATTCTTTAATCAAAAATTATAATTATTTGAACAAAGTATTTTTATTGTTCGATCAATAGCGCAATATTTTTAACTCAAGTATATCATCTCTCGGGCCTGAAATACGAGTGACTTAATTCAAATTGGCATTTTATTGAACCAACACTTATTCCTTCTTTCTTGAATTAAAAAAATTACTTCAAAGTCAATACTTTTACTTTCCAATTTTATTTTTAAAAAACACTAACTTTGATCGGAATTAAGCTCGCGTCCCATACGTTAGAAATCAGGTTCACTAGGCTGACATAATTCTGAGGTATTGGAACGTAAAAGGTTAACTCTAAGTACTATGACAACGGCATAGAGGTCTTTCTAGTATCAACGGTTCGAAAAGTCAAATAAAAGGTTTATACAATCCACAAGACTGAATTTCTAGCACTGAATTCTCACCACTCTTACTTTGTCGTTAAAACGGAACAAGAATTTGAGGTTTACTGATCAAAAACATTTTTTTTTTTTTTTTTTTTCAATTATATTCGACAATTATACTCGAATCAAAAATTTAAATTTAACAATCGAAGAAATTTTTTGATCAATCGAAAATACTATTTTTAAGAAAGAAAGAATCATCCTTATAATTTGTCAGGAGGACCTATAGCAACCATCAACTGTACTTGGTAAAAACGAATCAATTAATTAATTATTTAATCAATTAATTAATTAATCAATTAATAAATATATTCAATAATTCTTCCTACAAGTTGTCGCTACTCATCGTAGGCAACTTCCAGATTGCTTGCAATAGGTTCTCCTGATAAATCGTAAAACTATAGTTTCATTACTTCAAGTATAAAAATTATTTTTATAGATCATAAAGGTTCCTAGAGAAATTGAATTCAATGAGTTTCACACATAAAAAGTTACTTTTGTAGAGAATTTAATCCCCTACAAAATGGCACCTTGGGTATTTTTTAATCAGTTATATTTAATGTTATAGAAAATGTAGTTGGCACAAAAAAAATTTTTTTTCGGAAAATTCTTATTTACGCCAGCCCTAACCGAAAAATAGACATATTGAGCTGAAATTTTAACATGATTTTTTTTGTGAGAGATAACCTAATTTTCGTATTGGACCTAAAAAAAAATATCGATTTTATTTGGCACAGTCTATTATACATATATATCTAGTAATATGTACATATATATTAGGGTGATTCATTTTCGCAAAAATTTTTTTTTCTAAGTGCTCAAGCAAAATCTTAATTTACATCGAAAAAAAAAATTCCCACTAAATATGAGTTCTTAATTTTAATGCTAAGTACTTTGTAACGGGGTAGAATTTTGTTTATTTTGTTTGAATTTAAAAATCGACTCGCGCCAAAAGCTGAAGCGACCTCCTTCCACAACAACAGCTGATAAAAAAACTTCCTACTTATCATTGGGGTCGCCCCCGTCGAGTGTCGGCGAAGTTTATTTTTCTAGAGGTTGGTAGACTGTGAGAGTGAGGGGTGTAAGCCTCCGAGGTAGCGGGTGATCGGCCTCTTGGCTAGTGGCAGTCACCGCATTCGGACACTTTCCTGATTCACATCGCTATTCTCACTACAACATCAAGTACTACTACATACACCATTTTCTACTAGCCAAGAGCTAATAAGCCCTCGTTCGGGGAAGCTTATTTAATCACTAATTATACCAAATAATTAATTATATTGGAGATTGTTGCGGAGTGGAATTGGAATTGGATTGTTGGAGGTCATTAGACTGGAGAGTTGGAGGTCATTGGATTTGACTGGCGGAAGTTGGAGTTGAAGGAGGTTGGAGTATTAGAAAGGCGTAGTGTCGATTGAAGTGAATGGAATTTGGCTTTGGTTAAAATAGCAAATTGTAAAATTTATTTAATTATAAACTGTCGAGTCATTTGGTAATTTATTTAATTAAAATAGTCGAGTCAGTAATATTTTGTAAAGTCTAGCCGAGTCAGTAAAAATTTTATATTGTCCAGTCGAGTCAGTTTCATCAGCCATCTAAATCTATTGTTCACGTCCATTTTATCATTTGTCAAGGTGACTTCGTCTTTTATAAACGCCAGTTTAATTAAATTTATATCAATTGACTTATTAATTAATTTCCTAAATAATTTTCCTTTATAAGTATAAGTAAGGATAAGATCTCTCTCTTAATTTTGATACTGAGTGGTCCAGTACGGGGTTATCCTCGTCCTGAGATTCCACTGAGCATAGCTCGACAGGTACGTAAAACACCTTAAATTTTATACATGTGTGGACCCTTGTTTTATCAAGACCACAATCAATTGATAGAATAAGTGGGCCCATTACAACTTACTATTTCAATTTGATTTTTTTCCATTTAAAATACACGTAAATCAAATTACTTTTTTTTAACTTTCTAATACTCAGTTGCGTTTCATGATATCAACGTGGTTTTGGTCACAAATTGTAGGGCATTTAGTGTTCTTCAAAAGTTCCCATAGTTACTTTGCAGTTATTCCAGCGGTTTCACTTGTGTCCGTTGCGGAACTCATTTTTCCTATGAAATTGACTTTTATTGACTTGCAGAACGTAAACCAATGAAAGTACACTCAAAATGCTAATAATAATTTCATAGGAAATTTCATTTGCTTCAAAAAAAGTCCTATGAGTCAAGTCGCTGAAGTCCATAGTTTCCGAGTTATAATTATTCTAATAATTTGAAAAATAAAATATCAATTGTAATTTTTTTTTATATTATATCTTTTAAATTATTAAAATGATTATGATTCGGAAACTATGAACTTTAGCGACTTGAGTCATCGGGCTTTTGTTGAAAGGAATAAAGTTTTCTATAAAATTCTCGTTCATATTTTTGGTGTGCACTCATTGGTTTCCGTTCTGCAATCCAATAAAGGTCAATTTCATAGAAAAAATGAGTTCCGCAATGGACACAAGTAAAACCGCTGGAATAACAGCCAAGTAACTATGGGAACTTTTGAAAAACACCAAGTGCCCTACAATTTGCGATCAAAGCTATGTTGAAACCATGAAATGCAATTGAGTATTAGAAAGTTAAAAAAAAAGTAATTCAATTTACGTGCATTTTAAATGGGAAAAAATTAAATTGAAAAAGTAAGTACTTAGCATTGGAATTAAGAGCTCATATTTGGTGAGAATTCTTTTTTTTCGATGTAGATTGAGATTTTGCTTGAGCACTTAAAAAAAGAAAACTTTTGCGGAAATGAATCACCCTAATATATATATCGTCTTACTATATCAATAATTTTTCTATTATCTTTAGATTTAACAGTAACACTAGAGTATATCAATTTTTTGGAACGTCTGTTAGATCATGTAAACAATATATACGCACAGCAAAACGGATATACTTCGCAGACGTTACTCAAGAATAATGACATTGTATTAAAAAAAAAAAAAGAAATGAAGGTAAATTAAAATATAGAACGTGTCAATTAAGTAATGTTTATAAAAGAAAAATCTGTAGCAACATCGACATTATGTTCTGCGGATACTATTTTTTTTCCCGTATCTACACTCATCAACATAATATTCTGACAACTTTTACCATGAATCATACACTGAAAAAAAAAATTTCCCCAATTATAAATACTTTATTGAAACAGATATTAACTCGATACTATTTACACTAATAATATTCTTAATCGTAGTAAATATAAACCTCAACTGAGTAATAGTTTCTTGGCTTAAGAATTTCTATACTTATTTCAAGAAAATGTACTTGGTCGGAGTATGTCTTTACTACGATTAAACAAATATTTACTTACTGCGTACTGTACAAGCATTTCTATGCTTGAAGAACATTTTTTTTCCTGACTGTATCCCCCCGAGAAAACTATTTGCTTAATCTTAGTAAAAATATACTCCAATTAAGTATATTTTTTTAAAAAAAGTGTAGAAATTATAAAATTAAGAAATTATTACTCAGTTGGAGTATATTTTTACTATTATTAAACAAATATTTACACATGGGGATACAAACACACAGATAATTGGGAAAAAAAAATTTTTGTTTAATGTATTAAATGGTAACGATTATCATATAGTAGCATGATAACAGTTATCATAATAGTGTAGGAAAGATTACCATAGTAGTATGTTAACGATTTCTGCAATGACATAGAAATTATTAACTTGGTTTTATAGAAATTATTTCGATATCGTATAGGAATGAAACCCACATATCCGTGTAGAAAATGACGTCAGGCTCAGACTTGGCGTGGTACTAATTCTGGGACAAACTATAAATTTAAGCTTAGTCCAAGCTTGTTTGAGTATTGGAATGATAACTTACTGCCAGAATTGACACTTTATTTTATCCAAGTATCGAGGGCCAGTATTAAACCTAAATTATAGCTAAACAATGAAGCACTTATTTTTTTATAAATAAATTGAATAAAAAAAAATATTACATCCAATATTTTGCCAAAACAGGCCCCACCGTAAAAACTTTTTTTCTCACAAGTGTATAAATTAATTATTATCATAATTCGGGAAAGTGATATTCCTATAATTCATAGTTCAAAAAAATTTGTTACTATACGGTGTGAAAATCATTCCAATAATCTATTGTAATTGTGACAATACACTGAAAAAAATAATCGCTAGCAGTTGGTGATAATTTTTTTCAGCGTGTGTTTTTCTCCGTGTATAACTCAATCAAATAAGGATCTCATACAAATGCTTATGGTTATTTCAATTTCCGACAAGTAGCCAACATTGTCCGACTTTACGATGACGCCATATCATTTAAACCAACAATAATTTCTGTGTAGAGATGTACTTACACTGTTGAAGAGCTTAAAAATATATTAACAATGAAGTTTAAGGGCTGGCCCGCAGGGTCAGACAATTTGCATATTGTTTTTATCACGATACGATCTTATTCATAGAAGTAAAAAATAAAAAAGTAAATTTTTTTTTTTGCAATAACTTGCATGTAAATTGACCGTTTCAGCCAGAGTTCAAAAGAAACGTCTTTTTATCCTAAACAAAAATAAGTTCATGTTTTTGTTTATGTTCATTTGATCGTGGAACTATGTTCCCTAACGACCTTGAGAAAATATATAAAATTCTAAAAGTGCATAACTATACAATAAAACTAACATTTGTTATGGATACGGTCAATTCTTTATATACTCAGAGAGAAAAGTACGACGGGTCCAGGCTTGGCCCAAGTATAGAACAAGTATAGAATATACAGCCTCGGTAGAAGTCGAGCCTGGCTCATGCTTCGTTGCCAGACCTGTCCCACACATCAACGAAAAAAATAAATTTAATTATAAAAAAAAGTATTATTATTAACCTCCTAAAGTTCATGATAATTAACGTTTCAACTATTTAAAGGAGGTAAATGATGTGAAAAAACTTCGGCGAAAATTTTGCTGAGCTCTCGGTGCAAACTTCCGTCATTCTGATTGCTGGGTCTGAATGGTAGCTACTGGACGAACCTACTAATTTTGAACTGATAAATTTATATGATCTACTTGTTAAACCATAGGTATAGCCTAACTTGGGTAATCCTACCTTAGCCCGAGTCTGGCTTGCCATTGGATGACCAGACAGGGGAACCCAGTCTTGTCCCAAGCCCGGGTAACCATTTCAACGGCCAAGGCTAGGTTACCCAGTCCTAGCCCAGACTCGGGTAATATTTGAGATGGCCAGGACTGAGTACCCAGTAGATAAACAGGGATGTTTCCCCTCCCACAACAGTGATCTGAAATACCATCGTGAATAAGTGGGGGCTGGGGTAATCTTCCATACCGACAGTCGAAATAGGGGGCGCTTGTGGCGCTTTCTGTTGATCTTCTATACCGGCGCCCGAGAGATGGCGCTAGTAGCATTTTTTAGGGCCGATTTGGTGGGGAGTGGGCCTGAGGGAAGGGGGATGTGGGATTGGGAAGGGGGTACGAGATTGATACTGAAAGTTTGGGGCTTGGAATATGGGGTGGGGGTATGGGATTGATATGGTTCATGAAGAAGGTTGTAGAGGGCGTTGGAGTGGGGGGTATTTTTCAAATTTAGGTGGGAAAATGACGTATGATATTATCATATTGTTTGAATGTTTCAAGATTAAACTTTAAAATACGTGGAAAGATGAGGGGGGGGGGTATTTTTATAACAAATTACGTATTTTCACTTATTAACGTATGTTTTACCTTATCTTATCTTCAGCAACTTTCACTTTTTTGTTTATAACAAATGAATCATTTGTTTTCTGAAAATTTACACTTTTATCTGATATTTATCTATTTTTCCCCCATTTTTTCACCAAAATCGTAGTGGGGTTTGTCTTATAAATTCTCTATTCATCCAACAGGTTTGTACAGTATACGTCTTAGTGTGTGCGTAAAGTTAGTGGTTAAATGTGTTTAACTGAATCGTTTTCTATCTGTGCTTATGGCTAAGTTCAGTGATCTGATTTTTGAGTTATTTGTGCGACATCCATACATTTTGGATTGGATTCGAGCTCAAACTACATGTCCAAATGCAATTCATAAAATTGATTGCTTAATAGAATTAGTAAATCTCATAAGAAAATTGGAAAAGTTGGAAAATCGCATGATCAATAAATAATCAATGGAGCTGATAATCAACTTTGTTGGGTTTGAAATGCCGGATTGCACATTTGTTGTAAAGGAGCTGTGTATTATTGATATAAATAATACCAAATATACCAATGGATTGTATCATAGTCAATATTGGCTATTTCAACCACCCATGGAATATATAAATGCTACGGTTATTCGTGAAAATGAAGACGAAAACGGTGATCGACACGGAATTATGTGGGATACAGGCGATACACCATATGACTCATTTAATCCAATAATGACCGAATGAATAAAAAAAGTGCGCTACTTTTATGTCCAAGGAGCACAGGCGAGGGAGAGACTTGAAAGAATAATCGATTTTGCTGTTCCAATCAATGATCTACAATTGATGCGACATTTTTCATTCGATTGCTTCGAAGAACTCAACAAACCGCGATGTTTGCATCGTATCAAACACACAAAAAGAGGTCATTTCGCATGTGCATTTGGTACAACACAACAACTCAAGCACTGGTTTTTGAAGTATTAGGGTGTTGGGAAATGCTATGAAAAGTCTGTTCAACTATTTTACCAACTAAATGATTTGAGGAATATGGATGTCACCGACATAGCATGTCTTGATGATTTGTTCATTTTAGGTTTTGCAAAATCACAAATTAAATTTGTATGGGATACACTTCCAGGGCATTTAAAATATAATGAAAAATTAATGGACTATTCATTTTGCATCAAACATAACCCACTATCAGCTTCGAGTCATGATATTCCAGGAATATCCATTAAAAAAATATTGTACTACATGCAAAAACATGAAAGATAATTATTGAAAATCAATTAATATGTAAACTCTACATGTATGTAGATTTTAAAACTACTTATCCTAATTAAAAATAATGTAGATTAAAAGGTATGATATAAATAAAAACACAATAACTATAATTAAAGTGAGTTTCATTTCTTTAAACTTCCTCCTCCTTTTCCTCAATACAATATATGTTTTAAGTTACTTTTCTTACAGTACTACTTAATGGATTATATTCAATTATACGATCATGTAAAATAAGACAATATGCAGATGTTTGATCCGGAAACTGTTCATCAGATTCAAACTCAAGACGAATATCAACTGGTCCAGATTTAATAGATTCATTTTGTTTCGAACAGTCGATAATATAGAGTGGCGCTTGTTATAAATATTCAGTTTTTGTCAATAATGGTTTCGATTCTTTATTAGAGTAGGACGTTTGAAAATTAATATACATATCATATATTAAAGCATACTGATTACGACTAATGTTTAGATTTAAATTTCCATATGGATAACTTTGAGAATTGAGAAATAGCTTTACAACTCTGATATTACAATGATCGAATTGACTGGCGTTTTTGGTTACAACATTTTTTCTAGCAGTTTGAAATCCTAGGATCACATATCGTGGCTTTTCCAATTGTGTCGAAGTCTTGATTGGCCAAATATGTTTCGTTGTTCGAGGGAGTAGTGGGTATTCATACAATTGCCATGTGCGAAAGCTTATTGATATAGCTGGATCATTAGCAATAAAGTTAAGTGCTTGAATTTTTTGCTTGTCCGACATTGTGACGTATGGGACATTCCATTCTACCTTATTGAGAAGAACTTTCACTATTTTAGCGTTATCACCAGCGGCAGAAGGTGTATGTATATATGTATTATAACGTTCTCTACTATTTCACAATAAAAAAAATCGTCAACTACGTGATATTCACACGCTTGCAAATGGCCACCAACGCGGGAAAGCAAAGTTACACGCCAATGAATTTACCAAAGGTACTTACAGTCATCGTAGTAGAATAGACGGCGAACAGGATTCATTGTTGTAATAAGCAAATGACAACAAAAATCAATTATTGATTGTGCACACTAAGGAAGCCGATTCAAATGGCAATTTTAATGCAATATTTATGCGCTAACTCAACTAGCTTTTACAAAATAAATCTTATTACGCAGCAGCACACCTTGCTCGTACACAAGTTTATCTACGTCTGACTATGGCAACACGTGAGTTTCATGCCGGCACTTCGGCCGGCCATATTGTATATTTTCATCTCATTTTAACCCACTGGAGAACTATCTCCGTCGCATGTTACTTCTAACTACTACCAACGACAACGTACCCGATGTCAATTGTGTAACTTCGCTAACTCCCGACGTCAAATGCCCAACTACTCCTTATATTACTAATTAACAGTAATTTAAATTGCTAAACCAATTAATAATGTATGCATAATAATTATAAATGTCATTTATAATTTAATGAATTTCTTGCTGACAACTGTTGCGTCGCCGCGCATGCGCCGACCAACCACAATAACTACAAGCATATAAATAAAACGAATAATTATCTCCCAGCCTCATAAAATATACTTGCAAGCTTAACCTAATCAGTAATTTTTGCTGACTTCAGCGCAGTTTTCTCCTAATAAATTAAGTAAGTACAAGCAGCGTAATAATAAAAATAAAATCTTATACATAAACAAAATAATCATAAAATTAATGAGTGTAGAGACGTGTGAGCAGCGTGTGCTGCCATCTGTTGCTCACCGACCTGATGTGAGACTGCTGCGATATTTACATATCGTGACAGTATTAACATCAAAATTTGATCTTATAAGAATCAATTAATGTTTAGCATTCATGATAATACGATTATAATCTTCAGCAAATCCAAGTATGTAATTTAGTGGTATAGAAATGTTGAAATATCCATTGTCATTAGTTAATTTACTGTCATTACTGATCAACCATCCAGCATTCTCCATTAAATTGAGTTGCCCAGGACTCAAAGATATGTCATTTTTCATGATACTTGTAAGACCCACATTTTTACATCTATCAATTTCAACAGCATTTAATTCATAGCGTATTTCTTCAAACATATGACAAATAGCCATATTGACTGTTCATAGTTGCACCTGCGCAGGTACCATCTTCTTTTACAAATCTTCCACAAATGTGCAGAGAACTTTTGCTTGGTAGGATGCATAAGTCTTGATGTTGAATACTGATTCTAATTTCATCACTATTGTTAAATGTTGATGATGCATAAGGTTGATGTGAATGAATCTCATAGTGAGAAATTGATTCATCAAAGATGATTGGTTTCTGAATGTCTAAGATTTCCGCCATGGTAATATAATGCAGCACAAATTAACTTTTCTTATTTTTCCAATCTTCCACGTAATTTTAATCCTAGAATTTTGAGGAATTCCACGTTCTGAGGTGTTAGCACTCTGACAGGAGCACGATGACTGATAGGCTTCAGACATGATGATCCACTTTTATAGCTGCTACCAATCTTTTTATCAAATACAATCCCCATTATTTCACTGATTTTATATGCAATCTTATTGTAATCGTTTCACCACGAAAATTCACTAAATTCCCAACTTGATCAACAATGCGTAGCTGAAGATTGTGTATTGACTGTACTGCGACTGTTAAGTAAATGATGTGAGATGGGACTTCAATGATCTTATATCCGGGTGCAACACTTGGGAAAAACTCATGAACTGTGTGAACTTTATGGTTATTCATATATGCACCATTAGTAATATTGCACTCAAGTCGCAGTGCATTGATTTTGAAGATCTTTATTGGTAAATCAGATTTGTGTATAAGATTCGGTTCAAGTCGACGATTTCCAAATCCCAGTAATGATGCGATTGAATCTTTCGGTTCAAAATTTACAATTCGATTACATTTAATTTCACTACGTAATTCATTGTTATTTGCTTTGATACTCAATTCTACATTCTCAGGGAATTCCTTTATTAAATACTTTTCAACGTCACGTAGTTCATAACTTCCGGTTGGTATTGTTATAACATTATCTGCAGCATTTCTATTTACGCTGGATAAATAGAACTTATTACAACCTTTATCAATATTAGGTATAGAATTGAATGTTAACAATTCCACAAGTCCCAGTACATAAATTTTTTCTGGTGATAATTCAATTGGTGGAAAATATTGAGCTTCCAATGTGGAGGTAGCTCCAGATAGTGTTAGCGTCAACGAATCAGCCATGACTAACATATATCAATCAAACCACAACATTTATAGTTCATTATTGAGGAAATTTAAACACAAATGTCCACATGTAACGGTATCATAATCTTGATACTTCTGATGATTATATTTAACGCTACCAACATCGAGATATTTCATGAGATCATTTGGTGGCTGGAGGTTACCAAGGCTGTCAAAATAGATGGCATCATTGCCATTCTTCTTGTATGCAACGCAATGAGTTCCACGACCATTTTTATCATCGAGATTTATGATTGCTGACTCTTTTTTCCACGGACCAGACTTTGGTCAATTATTTCTCATGAAAACACCTCGGAAATATGGAATTTTTAAACCTTTTGCATACTCGATTAAATCGAAATTGGTGAGAGCTCGATGAGGTAGCGTTACATGTTTTTTGGTGGGGGGCTCAAATATAATCCCATTCCAGTCTTGTACGGTGACAAGTATAACCCTTTACCCAGGGCTATAGCTTCCATTGTTGAATTATGCCGTTTAGTCTCCTCCAATTTACGTTTAGCAGTCTTGGCAGCACTTACAGCTTTAGCGATACCAGCAGCGCCCCCAGCTAATGCACCAGTAGCGCTTAAGCCAGCAAGGATTGGTATTAAAAATGGTAACAATCCACCTACTTTTAGTGATGGTATTGGTAATATACGTGATGATCGTATATTTTTTTTCCCACCAACCATTTTTATAGCTTCACGAGCACCCCGTAATGCCGACTTAAACGGTGAAATGAGTACACCTTTATTCATAGTTTTTTTAGCTGATTTTATAATTTGCCTGATAGGAACAAGTTTTTTTGTTTTCTTTAATTTCTTCTTTTTCTTTTTACCATTTCTTCTAGACTTCCCCCTCTTTATTTTCAACTTCTTTTTAACCGCATCTATCTTTTTCATGCCCATACCCAAGCTTCTCTTCACTCTTATGGTTTTATTAACTCCCCAAGCCACGGCTTTTTCACCAAGGCTGGCATCTTTTGCATGAAGACGTTGTAAAGCTTTTTCAGCAAGATCTTTATCAGCCGCATGACGTGCTGCCATATTGTCAGGATTTTTAGAATAAGCAATGTCATGCGCTTTACATGCTCGGTCTAGAGAATTTACTCTACCAGGTCCACAGTACTGATATCCCGGTACATGTAATTCTATTGGTAGTTTATCTATAACACTGTTGACGAAACCTTTACCACGCTTAGTTGCGACTTTACTGATAGGTCTGCTCTTAGCCATTGTCGACCTTTGACTAATCTCAAACATATAAATACTCGATACTTATAAGTATATTGTTGAGTTAGAATTGAGTCATCAGCGGATTAACATAGTAATTAGTGTTCTTAAAAAAATAATTCAAAATGAAGTTTGAAAAACAGACAGCTAAATTGCCTGTGATCAATTTTGATCACATAATTCAAGGTGATGAGAAAAAAATCCAAAAACGTCATGGCACGCTGCTACCGAATACTGTTCGAGCAGTCCTTTGTGGACCATCAAATTGTGGGAAAACAAATGCGCTTGTTGCATTGATTACTCATCCTAATGGCTTGAGATTTCAGAACATTTATGTATACTCTAAATCACTAAGTCAGCCTAAATATAAATTCTTAGAATCAGCATTACAGCCTATAGAAGGAGTCGGATACTTCCCATTTAATGATCATGAATCAGTTGTAAATCCAGATGATGCACAACCGAATTCTCTTATGATATTCGCTGACGTCGCTTGTGAGAAGCAAGATCATATTAGAGCATATTTTTTTATGGGGCGACACAAAAATGTTGATAGCTTTTATCTCTGTCAAACCTATACGCGTATACCAGAACACCTGATACGCGACAATGCCAATTTTCTTGTACTTTTCCGTCAAGATGAAATGAATTTAAAGCACATATATGATGATCATGTGAATACAGATATGCCGTACTGTGAATTCAAAGATTTATGTTCAGCATGCTGGAATGATAAGAAAAGTGATAATAAACACGAATTTGTTTTTATTGACAAGGATAGTGAATTGAATAATGGACGTTATAGAAAAGGTTTTGACTGTTTTATAAGTATAAATTAATCAACTCTATATAAATTGACACAGTCTTAAAGGACATTCAAGTGTGCAAATCTGGCGTGTAAAAATATGTCTCAGCAGAAAGATATGCTGCTCCAAATAACTAAAATTAGTGATGCGATGAGACAAAATCATAAAATATTAAATGTTGATAAAGACACTTCTGAACAGACTGCAAGTGAAATGTTTAAACCTATTGTGACACCGTTGAGAACATTAGTTGAGAATTCTAAAGCTTTAAAACATGAAATTGAAAAAGAAGAAGAATCAGTGCAAAATTTTTCTCTGAAGAAACGTGAACATAGTGACTATCAAACTATTTATGATAATAGTGACATACATCGCAGTCAGAATACTTATGATGACTTAAATGTGAACAGTACTAGTAGCAGCAACTTGGATGAAACCATTTTATCTCATCCTCCAACCTCTACAAGCACACCACTGAAATATCATAACTCTATATCTAAATATATTGATATGTTGAATAAAAAAAATCTTAAAGGCTTGGATACAAGATTTGTTATTTAAAAGTGATCCAAATGAAAATTCAATTACTACAAGTGATTTAGATGTGTACCATAAACTCATTGTTTCAACGAATACTCACAGGAAAAATTATGAATCTGAAAGAAGTCTTTATGTTGAGAGGACTGCTAAATATACTAAATATATTGCTGACTTTGTTCAATCACCACTAAAAAGAGATAAAGGGCTACCTGACATTATGACTGTTTCAAAGAAACGAAAATATGTGGATTATGTTTATTAGGATGATCCTAATGAACTCATAGATCGCCTTCGCCTGTTGATAGCATCTCAAGCAGCTGGCAACACTAGTCATTCTAATGAAATAATTTCAATCATTAAAGAGCTACGAGAAGCTAAAATTATTTATTAAGACATACATTAACAATAATTCATCATTTATAAAATATCGTTCGGGAAGGAAGGATCATAAAAATGAGTATCGATATATTTGGACGTGTATCTTCCCAATTGAATCAGACACAATTCAAAGGCTGTAGCAGTAGTGCTGGACCACCGGGAAAAGGTTTCAAGTTGACAGATGATGGACAGTTTGACTTAGACGGAAAAAGGTTATGTAATGTTGCCGAACCTAAGAATGAAAGTGATGCAGTCACATATAATACTATGAAAATTGCAATCAAACAAGAATTAGACAATGCAAAAGCAATTAGTGACTACAATAAATATCGAATAACTGATCTTGAAGATAAAATAACGGTTGAAATAGTTGAGCTAGAGAGTAAAATGACGAGTAAAGATCCCGACCTCAGTATCGAATTGAGAACCAAAGTGAGCGCATTAGAAGAGAGTCTTAGTGAACTGAGTCTATATAGTCAAACGCTATCAAATCGTGTAACAACGGTTGTGAGATCTGTAGTACATGATGGCCAAATATTAGCTGATATTGAGCGTAGAGTATCTAAACTTGAAAAAAATGGAAAATAAAAAGAAAGTAATAGCCCAAGAGCTCCACAAACAGGCTCGAAAAAATTATCTTCGTCGGCACGTTGACATTCGTGGACTTGATGAGACTTGGCAAGCTGACTTAGTTGAGATAATACCATACTCTACGGCTAATATTGGATATAAATATCTACTTACAATTATAGATATTTTTTCAAAGTATGCTTGGGCAGTTCCAATCAAAAGTAAAAGTGGCAGTGACGTCAGAAACGCTATGAAGTCTGTGTTACAGCAAAGGCGGAAACCTAAACATCTTCATGTTGATCAAGGCAAAGAATTTGATAATAAAGAGTTCAAAGATCTCATGAAACATTATGGGATTCATATGTACTCAACGTTTAGTAATTTAAAGGCCTCCATATGTGAACGTTTCAATCGAACACTTAAAAATGAAATGTGGCGTGAGTTTACAGCACGTGGAAATTACAAATGGATCGATATACTTGAAGACTTATTCGATAATTATAACCACACGAAACATGGAACAATAAAAATGAAACCTGCCAATGTAACTGTTCGTAATGAAAAACATATACTTCAGACAATTTACAAACCTCTTCAAAGTGAACAGGCGCGAAAACAAAATAAATTCAAAGTTGGAGATAAAGTTCGAGTAAGCAAGTATAAACATGTTTTTGAAAAGGGCTACACACCAAACCGGACGACTGAAATTTTCACAATTAAAACAATACAAAAAACGAATCCAACAACTTACAAACTGATTGATTATCAGGATCAACCGATAGAAGGAGGATTTTATGCAGAAGAACTCAGTAAAGTCAAGTATCCAGATGTATATCTAGTTGAGAAAATAATTAAAAAGCATGGAAATAACATGTATGTTAAATGGTTAGGATTTGATTATTCACATAATAGCTGGATTAATAAGTCTGATTTATAAAATTATCATGTATTTTTATAGAATTAATAAATAAAACATAATAATAAACAATTTTGACTTTTTATTAACCATATTTATTTATTCAAATTTATTTTTACAAAACTTAGAATTAATTACATTTATCTACATTATTTTTATTTAGTTTGATCTTTTTATTTAATACTTCATAACCCCAAGGTAAAGTATCAGTTGAGGTGTCACTTAATTTCCTTTTATTATCACACCAACTTAATGCTAATTTACTTTGTTTCATTGTTTTCACTTCATGATTACTACTTCTAATCGAATATTGATGTTTTGTTATGTTTACATGATTCACCAGACAAGCCTTAAAATCATCAAACATGATCTTTCGTAAAGTGGACCCATTGACTCCCTTAGCTCTCTTTTTAGCTATTTTATTCTGATAGATTTTAAATGCATAAAGTTTTGCTCGTAACCCAACGAAATCGGTAATAATTTGACCATTACGGTCATCTTTCATAAGTCCAATCACTTTTTTATTTTTTAATAGAATGTTGTAAACATTATTTGGTGGGTAGTCAGAGGTATCGAATTTTCCGATATCACGTTTGATGGTGTCATATATATTGGCTACATTAAATTGATAAATTAAACTATCAATATCAGTGTACAATAATTTTGATTCATGACTATTAAAATTTTTCTTAATATAGTTATAGTGAAAATCATAAATGAAAGTTTTTGATAAGTCTAAGATGCTAAAACCAATGTAAATTGGTTTATTAAAGTATAGATTTACTCTCTTTAATTCTATTATGACTATGTTTTTATCGAAAATTGTAAAACTATGGAAATTCGGTTTTGCTATTAGAGATTTTGCTCCATATCTACCCTCCCACTTGCTTACCATTCTCACATCTTTATATTTTCGAACATTTTCCATAGTTTTACCGAACACTGCATTATTCATAAGCTTGTAAAAGTTCTTTTAAAATTCTTTTTTTGCTATTTTGCGACAATCAGTATTTTTATCGATATATGGCTTTAACCAAGCTGATTGTTTAAATTTCAAGACTCGATGAACTTTTACAAGCTTCATTCCTAAATTAAGACACTGTTTTAAATTTTTATAATGAATAACATATTTCTCCTTAGAATAAAGTGTTGTAGCTAATTTTGAATATTTACTGCCTGACGGTATAAAATGTTCAGGGCACAAAGGTAAATATTTATGCTCATCATGTAATTCTATAGGATATTTTAAATCTACTTCTAAAATATATTCAATTGACTTATTATCATTAAAAAACTTATCAACATTTTGTACATCAATATCCTCATATATCCACTCAAAAGAATCTTAAGGGCAAGGGCATACTCATAGCTGCTCCGCTTAAATTATTTACATCATAATACATGAGATAAGATTCATCTTTGCTTTGATCAAAATCTTCACCCATAAATCGATTATTAGCTTTTGCATATCGATTTGTACATTGAGAAACACCGCCTCTTATGCCTTTTTCAAAGAATAATATCATCTCGGGATCATCTAATAAATCTAGTTTTACATCTGTGAGCTTAAGCATAGCATCAAAAGCAAGTCCCGATGCAGTGTAATAATGCAATGGATCTAACTCATATGTTTTGTAACAACTGCTACGGAAATTCTCAAATATATCAGCCAGTAATAAGACGTCAGTTTTTAAATATAAATCGGAATATTCGCCGAGGGTATTTATATTAAATTTATTCCAAACTTGTTTGGCATAATTATAATCTTCGTCTGAAATATCACAATCATTAAGTTTGGGATAAAATAATTTTTTGTCGGGTAATTTAGTATCGTCAAGCTTATCAATTGAATCAACGTACTCATAGGGAAATACATCTTACGTATAACTAATTGAAATTGCTGTGAGTCAGAATAATATTTTTGTGTAATTTTTTTATCCCCATCGTCAAGATATGAAGCTAATTTTTCAATACTTGATGCCATAAAACGAAAAGAGTCTATAAATCTTAACTTCACAAATGTATTTTTTATTGAATTGGTGAATACAATATATTTTTCTTTATTAATTGGTAAAATACTGATTTGACCATAAAAAACTGTAGATAATGACCTAATTATGAAATGTGAATCATAACCAAATAGATTATGAAAAATAACAGGAATAGTATGATTCCGTTTATAATTTAAATTACATGCATTATGGGCAGGACCTCTATATTTCCCCGTAAAATGACAATGGTCGCGGCACCTTATTTCACCGGCTGACTTAAATAATTTTCCACAGATGTGACAAGCTTTCGAATTATTATGATAATATTGTTCATCTGCAGTAAGTGGTAACATTTTAACATTATTTTTTAAATAAGTGTTAACTTTTCTACCTAGAATTTCTAATTTTCTTAAAAACCATCTAATACAATCAACTGAACGATTGATTTCAAACCTCGATAACGAATTGTCATAACTACAATGCAGGTAATAAGCAACACTGTGAGGGATATGCCTTTGCGTATCATTAGTCTCAATCTCAAGCGTACATTCCAGGTCAGCATATACTACATAAGGTACAGGATCCTTATGCTTTTAATTTTTAAAACTTAACACTTTATCTTCATCTCGCTCTGGTAATCTCATTCTTATTTTGTTATATTTCAAGCAATCTGGCTTGTATTTCTCAAGTGAATGTTCAAATCTAAAATGATTTAAACATCGATCGCAAAACCATAATTTTGATCGACATTTTGTAAGCTGACTTTTAACTAATCTAGAGAGATTTTTAATTAAAGCAAAATGATGTATAGGTTAATAACTTTCAGGATTTTCGTCATCATCATGCAAAGTAATTTCTGTCTCGACCATTAATAAATGAATAGTTTCTTTAGTATAACTATTTACACTTAAATATAAAGGAACTATAATATTATTATCTAAATTATCTTCTTTATTTTTTACAGTTTCTGATTCTATATCGTAAACGTTGATCTTTAAATTGTTAAGTTTTTCAAATTTAGGGATATCTTTGAGAGATATCGGAAATCTAATACCTTGATGGTTAAAAACTGCATCCACATGTTGATATGATGACACTCTTTCAGGGTGGTTATTTTTTGCTGGAAACAATGCAGCTTTGATGCACCAAAGAAAGTAGTACACATCATGATTCTTGATGTTTAGAACAGCCTTTTTGAGTTTGATATCTTGGGGTAGATTCACATATGTTGAAAAACCAACTTGCAGTAGAGCGTATCGTGATATGTTTACAATTAAGTTTATAATTTCACTCAAACTCCATCCTGAATCTTTCTGATTGAATTTTTCGACTTTTTTCAATAGCGGCTCATATACACTATCATTGAACCAATCAGTAAGTGAAGTAGATATGTAAATTTCATCGCTTCTAGTTTTAAAGGATTTATTGTCTTCTATAGTAACGTCACTTTTAACATTTTCAAAACCGCATAAAAGAGTGACGCTTACTTTGAGGTTTCCCTCATGTTTTTGAATATAACTAATTTTTTCAATTATCAAAACTTTTGCATCATTTAAGAATGCTCTCAAGTCAATATGCCCTCGGTTAACAACACAACCGGTCTTAACTCTATTTTGGAAGACATTTTCCAAGTCCCGCCATTGAACAAAATAATTGGTATTGAGAGCACCACCAGTCACTGGCTCAGATAATTGTAAAAATTTATCACTATACCAACACAGAAGTGAGATGTTAGTTTGTAAGTTTCTCTTTTCATGAACACTGCTTTTACGTTCTAATAATAATTTATTGAACTGTTCGCAAGTATCATTACAAATTCTTATCCACGTGACACATTTCTCTTCACTCACAGCATCAAGCTGAGATAATAGTTCATAAGCTTGAGCTACTGTTTTAAGAACATCATTATATTCAGCGATAGACATTATGATGTTCTGTTACAGCTACAGTATTAATAATAATATATAATAATAATTGGAGTTTTTCACAATTAAAACGTGTTTAACTTAAAAAAATCAACTGATGATTCTTACTGAAAACTCTTTCTTATATAGACAATGATAAAACTTCTGACCAATGGGTAATCTTGAAGTTATCATTATTTATATCAATTCTAGGAAAACAATTTCTCTTTTAAATGTTTAATAATATGACACATTCTTAAAAAATTTTAATGTATAAATTTCAAGATAAGGGTTCTTAAAAGGATGCATTTTATTTTCCTTATCAATGATATTTTTGAGTTGTATATATTTATCGTTAGTATTATTATTTTTTTTTTCATGATTCATCTCCAAAAAATTTTCTAATTGAATATTTGGATGTAAATACATGTGTAGCAATAAATCACTTCAACATAATTACTCGAAATTACGAAAATGATTATTTTTAACGATTTCTTAAATGTTAGTTGATAAAAAAATTTTTTTATTTATTGCCTCTCTCTTAACTGATTCCAAGAGATTAAAATAATCTAATGCACTATCATAATTATGTGAAATTATAAAAAAATGATTATTTTTAATATGTTTTTTTTTTTTTAAATGTTATTTGATAAAAAAGTATTTTTTTATCGTCTCTTAACTGATTCAAAGAGATTGAAATAATAATCTGATGCACTATCATAATTATGTTAGTTTATATTTTCTCTATAGTATTGTGATAAGAATCTTAGTGAAAAAATATTTTCGAACATTGCATTAAACGAAAACGTTTGCTACGTAAGGTATACTAATAATAAGTACAGATAAGAAATCATTCAAATATAATTTAAACCTCTAATGAGTTATTTGTATTGGAAACGAAAGTTGGAAATTTTATGGCCTCTATACAAAAAAGACCTTTATCTTACATAAACTCAAACGTATAATGACAATTTATTTTTATTTGAAAATTAATAATCCACTAAAAAATGCTACTCTGTTTTATGATAGAATTAAAAAACTTACAACTGATTGTATTGATAACACTGTTAAAAAAATAAACGAATTATCACTAATTATCTTCTCTACAAATAACCATTAAATATTATATTCAATATATTATTCAATTAAATCATAAATGATTGTTGTATATGAGAAAAATATTTGAATTAGATTAAAAACCAATGAAATTAACAAATTTCTCAGGTATCAAACTTAAGTATGTAAATAATCAGTTTTGAGATCTGTTGAAATTGTTTATTTGAAAGCTTAATAATTTGTATTTCTTTACATGGAAAAGCTTTAATTATAATTTTATTAAAATTTAAATAAAAAAAATCATTAAGATGTATGTATATAAATTTATTTAAGCATTGTTTCCATAAGATATAAATTTTATAGAAAAATTTTTTTTTGGTGGAGCTCAAAATTTATTTTGATAGTAGTGAAAATAGTGATAAGGTTTTCGTCAACTTTTTACCAAAACGTCACAGCTATTGGTCATTACAGGATAATTATGGGTTGTCTTTATAGTAGTTAAGTAGGGATTTCTTGTATATAAATGGCTGCATTTTTAATAATATACAACATAACTTCTACTCAATACTAAAAAGTGTAGTGTGTACTAAGTAAAATTTTGCATTTTACAGTTTTTTAATTAATAGCCCGATGAAAAAAGTTTTTGTCTAATTATATATAATTATATATGTTCATATATATAATCATATATAATTATATATAATCATATATAAAGTTATATATAATCATGCATGATTATATATAATTATATACGACCCCATACATAGTTAGATCTGATCATACCTGACTGTTATTAGCCCATATATAAGTCTATATATGATCAGATCTAATTATATATAAGTCTATATATAATTAGATCTGATCAGATCTAATTATATATGACTCTATATATGATTAGACATGATAATACTTGGCTGTCAACTCCATTTACTACCATATATAAGTCTATATATGATCAGATCTAAGTATATATAAGTCTATACATAATTAGATCTGTTTAGACATGACTGATACAAATCCATATACAATTAGATCTGATCAGACATGGCTACTATAAATTCATGTATGCTCGTGCATAAGTTTATATATAATTGGATCTGATCAGACATGACTGATATAAAGTTATATGTAGTTATATATATATATATTACATAACATGACAATTTTTTAATATAATAGTTATTAAATATAATAGTTATTAAATTTTTATTTTGTAAACTATCAAATAAACTTAAATTCCCAATACTTAAAAAATGTTCAAAGGTTTCGGCAGCAATTTAAAAGTATTAATCGATATCGATTTATATACGAATATTTATAAGTTTATAGATAAATAGAGTTGATTATATGTATCTATTGAATTCTATTGTAATTTATTTACAAAATCAAATTCATAATTAGGTGTATTATTTACGTATGATGTATCGACTTGATTATTTGAGTTAAGTAATGCCATAAACTTTCTTTATTGTAAGTTCATAACAGACTAGAGGATCAGAGTACAATGCAGCGATCACTAAAGTTAAGCAGCATCGGCGTAGGTCGTTGATTGGATGGGTGACCTCGTAGTAAAGTGGTGGTCAACGAATAGTAATTTTTTTTTTCTTATTTAAATTTAATCGATATTAATATTGATGAAATCAATAAATTCTAATTAAATTACTTAATTAATAATTTAAAGGTATTCTAAATGAGATTCTAAAAATGACTATATTTATTTATGCATGATCATGTATAAACAGATCTGATTATATATAATTAGACCTGGCCAATTTTTGGATCCAATCATATATAGACGATTATGCATAATTATATATGATTAGACAAAAACTTTTTTCATCGGGAGTGTAGTGTGTGTGGGATTAAGTAAAATTTTTTACTAAAAAAGTTTTATTTACAATTCGTTTCGAACTATTCAAAGTGTAGTGTGTTTTATTAGTGTGGAGCTGCGAACACTTGGTTTTTATTTGATTCCTTAGGGAAAAAAAAATGTAAGTAATTTCATCAGAATTATATTTTAAAACTCTTATTATTATTATTATTATCTAGCTCTCGTTTTTAATTTTGATTGAAATTTTACAAAATAAAAAAAAATGGGCAACGTGATCAACTCATGTTACATCCCTGATGAGTGGATCAGCAGCCACTCACACTTCCTTATTTTTGAGGAAGTGGATCGTGAAGTCAAGATCTGTATGAAAAATGAGCATACGGTCATCAAGTGTGAGTGGTTGTGGGTCCTCATCTTCACCATTAGCGGTGACACTCCGACCCGGTTAACTTGGACTGATAGTCATTGGTGGTTCAAGTTAACCCATGATGCTGTGGAGGAACCATCAGCATCGAATTACACGCTAATTGAAGAGCGTGCGATAGATTTTTTCAAAAATCAAGCGATGTTGGACTCGCCAACAGCTGTACCACCTCCATCGCTGGTCAACACGCTGATGGAGTCAACCGGGTGGTACGATGTGGATGAGTCGATGGACACAATCATCGATGATGTGCTGAATGATCAGCTTGACATCGATGAACTGCTGGAAGAAGCCGAGCAGCAGCAGGATCAGGAGCAGCAGCAGTGCCGACAACAGCCAGCAGCTCGATTGACTTATGGGGGTAAGCCCCTCTGGCATACCCGCAAACAACCATCATCACCGGAGATTTCAGCCAGTGAATCTGAGTCGACATCGACTTATGATGGTTTTATTATTATTATTATCATTATAATTATTATCATTATTAATTGAAAAGTATTTATTTATCTCATTTGTTTGTTTTTTATTTAGCTGAAGCTGAATCATTGTCGGCGTTGGAGCATATACGTCAGCAGCAGTCGATGGAGATTGAAAGGCTCCAAAAACTTCAGCAGCAGCAGCAGCTTCAGATGGAACAGTAGCAGCTTCAAATGGAGCAGCAGCAGCTTTAGATTCAAGAGCAACAGGTGGAGCTTCAGCGACGTCAACAGTCACTGGAAGCTCAAGTAAGACGCTTCAGAATGCTGCAGGACCACGATGCTGGAGTGTTCGTGGAGCAAAGCAAGGCAATGGATTACTGGCAGCTCCAATTTCACCAACTGGAGCGAAACTGTCGAGTGCTGCTGACTCAGTTATATAGGGAAGCGTATGACGTCGATATGGAAGCTGAATTCAACTGACCATTGTGATTACGATTATTATTATTATTATTATTATTATTATTATTATTGTAAACATTAT